>NW_009608676.1:0-5796 GCF_000690535.1 Cariama cristata
ACACCAGTCTTGGCCTCCCTCCGCTCCCCTCATTGGAAGGGATGGCCTGCCTGTGCCCCCTGCACATCCCACTTTTTTAAGTTCCTTTGTGAGTTAGGAATTTTTCCTCTGACCTTGTGTGAATTTCGGAAGGGGAGACGACGTTAGGAAGAAGGATCCACTTGTCCTGAAGTTCATAATCTCCAACGATGGCGCTTACTGCAATTTAAATTTCACCTTTTGTGGAAGGTCATTTGTGAAGTGTAAACCAGAGGGTTGGAACTGTGCAATCACGGGGGCAATGGTGGGGTTGTTCTGGGATGAATGGGTCTTGCAGAACTGCTGCGTCCACTGGGTAACAACACACTTTGCATTTTGCTGCTAGACAGGGTGAAGCAGCAGGTGCGGGTGCTGGTGAGTCATGTCGGCAGCAGGCCCTTCGTCCCCTCCGTCTGGAAAGAGCTGCGGGTACATCTCGGGTAACCAGCCATCTCAGTCTCTTCTAAAAGACTGCCTGAAGTATTAAAAAGTATTTGAAAAAAGTGATTAGTATCTTGCTTGTCTGGCACGTATCGGGATCTTTCTCATATACATGTTGATTTGGACTGAGATTCAGGGATTGTATTTTGTTTGGATGATTTAGGGAGGCAAAATGTTTTACAGATTCTTCTGGTGCATAAACAAACTACACCATTCCCTTGGTGTTTATTTCTAATGTAGCTGTGCAGAGTTGTGTTGTGTAAACTGCTCTTCCACCTGTGAGTCCGTGAAAGTGCAATTTTTTTGGAAAAAAAAAAAAAGGCCTTAAAAGCTCAAATACTCCCCATTTGGTTATACACACAGTTTCATTTTTTCCTATTCAGTTCAGTACAGCCTCCAATTTTCCACTCACTTGCAGTGACCTTAAAGTATCCAAACAAGTTCATTGAAACTGCTTAATTTGCTGGTACTTTCCTAAGTGCCTTGTGTATTTTTAAACACTCATCGATGAAAAACGTATTAAAAACATGATTGCTGATATAGCAAGAAGTGAATTGTTTTCTACCCAATACCTCCTGTCCATAGTCTTCAACCTACATTAAAAACAATTAACTGAAAAAAATCTTTTTAGATTAAAAAAATTAGCCAAAAGAATAAAATCATCGTTTGGTTCCTAACAAATGCTGTACAAAATGATTTAGCATTGGCGTTTAGTGAAACCTTTGGCCATATTGTTTCCGTGAATAGTGACGCATTCTCTCTAGCTACATCCAAGAGTGAGGAGAGCGTTTGAATTCAGGGTGCACTGAGCTAAGGAAAAGCCAAGGCTACGTGAATGACATGCTGAGGCCGCGAGAGGGAGAGCAAAGCCTGTTCACTAAATGAGTGTTTTCTTTCAGTTTTTGTGGATTAATATTTTCGTTGGCCTCAGATAATAAAGATGCTCTGCAGTCACGCAGCTGTCAATACTTACACATAAAGAGGCATCAAAAAATATTCTGGAAGAAGGAATAGGGATATTCAGGATTTTCTGTCAGCTGCCTTATCTGTAAAGTAGGTAGTAGAGGTGGCTAGAATCTGTGTTCAGTTACTGAAAGGGAATAAAATGACCAGTAGAACAACTGGGACGAATAGAACAAAATACAACTTTGTTTTGTAATTAGAATGCAAGGGGGGAAGCCATAAATCTTCCAGGCAAAGACACAGAAGACTTATTGTACACATCAGCATGATCTCAGGAAGAGAGTTATTTCTCCTTGCTGTTGTTGCTGATGGAAGTTACCTATAAGCAGTAATAAATCTGAGGTGGAGGGCTGCAAATATATGCAGCAAATGCAAAAAACTGGTATACAGTACGTTGTAGAATCAAACTGCAAGAGCAAGTATTTGCACCTTGGAATGCTGATGTGTTAGCTGGCTCACTACAGAAGTAAACCAAAGTCTAAACACCATGAAGCATTTGCCTCTGTAATGTGGACTCCAAATATTAGCCTCTAGATGTGGGCTTAAGATGTGCGTGTTGTGTGGTTTTTACTGTCCATAATTGACTTTAATGCAAGAAAGTAAGTTCTAAGTTTCTGGTTATCTTATTAAACAATAACCTCATTTGTTTTGAAGTATTATGAACACTGTATTGCAAAACATCTACTCTAGAGTGTGGAAGCTAATTAAAAAAATGCCATTAGCTCCATTTCGGAGATGATCAAGTGGTTATCAAACCTGCAACTAGAATGTAAAATTTTGGGTTTATGAGACTTTGCTGAGTATGTAGAACATGATTCTGACATGCTCGATCAGAATCTTGGTGCTTTTTCTGGTCCCCTCTCACATAGAGAAATATTGCAACCATTTAAGTTTAGGTATTTCAGACTGGTATGTGTGTCTACAACTGGAAAATATATTCCAGAAAACATCTTGTGATTCCAAAATCTCAGATTATACAAGGTCTTCTGTAAATTCATGTCTATGTGGATTCTTTGAAAGGATGATGTACATATTTGAGACTTGCAATAGAGAAAAAGTTTCCATGATGTTGTTTATAGTACTTGCAATTACGAAACTGTGATACAAATAAATAGATCATCTTCAGGTGCTGTTCAAATTAATTAAAAAGTTTCTTGATCTTTCTTGACAAAAAACAGCTTTAAAGGTTTTATTTAAGTGGAGGATGGGAAGGGAGGAAGTTCATTCCTGTCCAACTCATGTTATTACCATGACATGTCTTTAAATGTTGCTCTTTCAAGGCTATGGCTTGTCTTTCAGTGATGGAAAAATGGCATCTCATATAAATAGCCTCTAGTATTTGTGCTTTGGTACCTTTGAATGGAAGAATTTATGGTTACTTCAGTTACTAATAAAAGCTTTCTCGACATAAGAAAAATACGGCTTATAGGAAGGTCCATGGCTTCCCTCTAAAAGCACAACCTCTTTTTAATTGTTTGGCGCCACAGAGTGGTAAAATTCTATATTGCTCTAAATAATCGATTTCTGAGACTTTTCAAATGGAAAGCTCATCATCTCCCTCTGAAAGAAACTTAAAATATAAAATATTCTACTTACAGAATATAGGCATAGCTGAAGAAGACTAGAATTTACAGCTTAAACATTGAAGTTTCCAACAGCGTGGGTTAGCGTATTTCCTTTGAGAAGGATTTCTACTGGTGGATGTTGATTTGTCAAAACTGTAAAGTATGTGAACATAAATCCAATGCTTAGAAAAAAACTTCCGATGAATTGCAGGAACACGCTGAGAGCTCACAGTAAAAATGGCTGTAAAATACCTGGTCAGAGCAGGGGCCACCTGGGCTGGTATCCTCTTGCTTGACTGTTGTCCTCAGCCAGTGCCTGGGGAAGTTAAGTGTCACTACCCCAGAATACTGGCCCAGTCTCCAGTTGCTTTGTGGTTCAGGGACTTTGTGAGCCAGAAGTTTTGTGGTTTGAAACTTTTGCTATTTTTTTTTTTAATTTCCATGAGTTTGTTCAGCTGCTTTTGAACAAATATAATTTTTAAGATCCAAAATGTCATAGGATGATGAGCTCCGTGGTCTAAATAATTCATTTAGTTTCCGACGTGCCATCGGCTTGTTTCATTTAATGCCCCTTAATTTTTGGAGGGACTGTGAAAAACGATTTTAGAAATTTGTCATACTCCATTTCAGTAGTTTCTCTTTGAGAGTGAAGTTACCTGCTCTCTTTAATTGTTTCACAGAGAGCAGCTCTCTCTAACTTTGGCCATCCTTCTGACCTTACCTCACACCTCTGGCAGTCCTACTATATTCTTTTCGTGTAAAACACTGCACACAGTGTTCAAGGTGTAGGTGTATTTATACAGTGACATAGTGATGTTTTTGAATTTGTTTTTTATTCTCTCCCTAGCAATTTCTAACACTGTGATTGGTTTTTTGTTCTCTGGAAGCTCTCTGGCACACAGCAGAGCACTGCGAAGCCGCGACACCCGTAATTCAGGGGTCTGTTGCTCTTTACCAGCAGAACAGAAATTATGAAAACAGAGCGACTTATCTTTTCAAGGTTGTTAAGCCTAATAACCCATGCCTGGTGAGCTGGTCAGAGGTGGGATGTGAGCTAGTTCTAAATAAGTTATTTTGAATACTGGAAACTTGGTGCTCATGGAGAGCAGAGCAATTGAAATGTGTGGGTCTTGCATGCTATTGTTTCATTTCTTGAGATGCCTCTTTGCTTTACATTGCACTACAAACCGTGGATTCTTCAGGTGTTGCCTGACAGCTCGCCGGCATTGATGCTTCCTCTAACTTGAAAAAATGGAGGAGAGTAAAGCTCTTTTGGAAAACAGAAAGTTGCTGGGAAATTATCCCTAGTGTCACAGAAAGTAAGCTGGAATACATAGAGCTGGAACCCTGAAAAGGGTTCCCCGGACATTGGGGAACCTATAGGGTCACACTGAATGTAAAATGGGCAGGTATTGAATTGAACTCAAGACACTGGAGACTTTGCTTACACTAAATGAGGATGTGTTGTCTGATTTGGCTGGAAGGTTAAATCACATATCAGCATTCAATCTCTCTTTGAGCTGGAGATAGTCCAGCATTTTTTAGATGTGGTACTTCCAGACATGGTTTAGTGGACAAGGTGGCATCAGGTATACGGTTGGACTTGATGATCTTTGAGGTCTCTTCCAACTATAATGATTCTATGATTCTATGATTTTAAGTAGCTCACTGTGATGCATAGTGCCAAATAACAGTATCATTTTCATAGAAATGGCTTAACACAAAACAAAGGGAAAATCAACCAACCAACAGAGAAAAACTCAAATTATTTTCTGTGTGTTTGGATATGGTTAAACCTTTTCTCAATTCCTTTGGCCATTACCTTGTCAGAAGTCAGAAGGCACTGTGAAACTTCAGTGTTAAAGGGGGATCCAGAAGTTTGTTGAAAGTCCTGAACAGGCTTTCATGGACTCTAGCTGCTTTAGATTGCTAAGAAAATCACTGCTGGGTGAAGGTCAAGTGGGAAGGAATGGGTTTTGTTGTATTTTCCCCCCTTTCCTTACCAAAATGTTGTTCTTGAATCTTCATGGAAACATGACTGCTATGTTGAGCTGGCATTTTACAATAACCACTTTTGCAATAACTGTTTTCACAATGACTGCAAGATTTTCCTTTCACTAGATACAACTCATGCACTCGGGAAAGACCATCGCCATTTGATAGTCTATTGCTTACAAACTATGTATTTGTTACTTACATTGTATTCGTATCGGATCTGGAAGGATTGTGAAAAGCACATGGCATAGCTGTTGAAAACTTGAAAAAGAAACCTGCTTTGGCTAAAAATGAAGTACTTATATATGTAAACAGTAACTGGGTTTTGTTCATCATTTTACAGTTTAAGAAAATGTGGAAGTGCTGACAAATTAAGGACTGTTGTAAAGGATCAACAGTTATGGTTAAGAGGAAACAAACAAATGGAGGGCACTGAGTCGAGTTTATTGGATTTTTACAAATGTTTAGTCAAGCCTCTGCTGCTTGGAAAAAAGGATTTGTGACTAGAAGAGCTTGATTTGTGTTGGGTGCTTTACTGAGGTTTGTTTCCTCTGGCTCGAAGGCTCTGAAAGACGCAGCATCCATTTAAAACTGCTGAGGAAACTCGGGACCGAAGAGGGAAACGCAAGCTATTGCCATCATGAGATACATCAAAGTTACCACCGATTTTTCCCAAGGTTAAAGAGTACACTTTAAAATAAGGAAAGCTAGTCGCGCCTTACAAATGCCAGCGACTCTCACGTCGGTTTATATTTTAGTTAAGAGAAATACTTTCCAAAGACACCAGCTACCCGCGGCGGCCACCACCGCTACG
>NW_009608678.1:0-17794 GCF_000690535.1 Cariama cristata
CCCAGCCTGTACTGATGCCGGGGGTTGCTGATACCCATGCTTGCCTGCATCCACCAAAGGTCATCCTTCCTCTCCTCAAACCACAGGGCCTCTAGTAGGATATTTTCACTTGGTCCCAGGAAGATGGACAGTCTTGGGAACAGAGGGCTCAGCACAGTCGAGGCACGTGAGGGGATTCACAGGCTGCTTCACTGGCCCTGCAACAGCACAGGCAGGGCAGAAAACATCACCCAGAGCATGGTACGACTGATCTTAGGATGCTGTGCAATAAAAACAACAGGAATCTGCTCAGTTTTATGGCCAGAAAGGAACTCTGGCTGTGAAAAATGCAGCAACTTCCTATATTCTACCGTTGGCTATTGGTGTCGGCGTCACATCACGTCGTGCTGAAAACTTTATCACTACGCACTAGACACTGAGGTGTGATGCTCTTAGGAAATGCAGTACTTTAAGAGCAACGAAGGTGGTGAAGGGCCTGGAGCACAAGTCTGATGGGGAGCGGTTGAGGGAGCTGGGGTTGTTTAGCCTGGAGAAGAGGAGGCTGAGGGGAGACCTGCTCGCCCTCTACAATTGCCTGAAAGGAGGGTGTAGCGAGGCGGGGGTTGGTCTCCTCTCCCCGGTAAGTAGCGATAGGACAAGAGGGAATGGTCTCAAGTTGCGCCAGGGGAGGTTCAGGTTGGATATTAGGAAGAATTTCTTCACTGTAAGAGTCGTTAGGCATTGGAACGGGCGCCCCAGGGAGGTGGTGGAGTCACCAGCCCTGGAGGTGTTCAAAAAACGTTTAGATGTGGTACTTCAAGACATGGTTTAGTGGGCATGGTGGCATCGGGTATATGGTTGGACTTGATGATCTTTGAGGTCTCTTCCAACCATAACGATGCTATGATTCTACTGAACAGAAAAATGCGTGAATTGTGTAAAGAAAGAAATCAGACCTGTCAGAATCTGTAACTGGGTCAAAAGGACACCAGCCCCTAAGATGGCTGGTAGCAAACAGCCTGCCTCTGACAGCAGATTCAAGCAGTTCAGAAGCCTTTGAGCAAGCCAGAAATGCTTTTAATAACGTGCACAACCTGAGCTTCTTTGAGCTAAATACTAACAGTCTATGGATGTTTTAACAAAATAAAAAGCACAGAGCCATCTAACAATTGTTCCCCCGGCCTTGCTCTCCTCACAGCTCTTTAGCAGAGCATCAGATTCAACACGATCCAAGTCCTAAGAGACCAGGGAATGGCCTCCCATAGGAGCTTCCAACACGCAGCACAAAGTTTTGAAACAAACTTTAGACAAACGCACTGATATCTAGGCAGAGTGAGCAGGCTGAGCTGCGCTTTAAGTTGATAAAACCCAGCATCATGCTCGCTAGGGAAACACAGACGACTGGTTGTGGGACTTCCTCTCAGTCAAGCTCCCCCACCACACCTGGGGCTTCCAGTAGCTTGATGAAGCCCACAATCCTTTCATTCAAGGGCCCTTTTTTGGTAGGACATGCCACCCTCTGATGAATGCCAGAGCACGCTCATGTCTTGGGACAAGCGTCCCACCTTCCTCCTCTCTCCCCTGCCCGGAAATTTCAAAGAGCTGATATAGAAGAGGCAGATGTAAATGAGTTGGCTGGAATCCTGCCCACGCCTGCCTGCAGCGGTGCCGTCGGCTCAGCCAGGGGCTGCGCAGCTGATGTACAGGCTGGGCAGTGCTTTGCACCGCGGCGGTGACTGCAGCCGAAGCCCGCTGGCTTAAAACCACCCGGAGCCAAAGAGAGAGGTACAATCACGGCAGTACGGACATTGAGCTAAGTGACCTTGACCACACTGCTGAAGAAATTCCCTACAACATTGCCACCCGTTGCTCCTTCTACAAGCTAAGGGGCTGTTTATTTTTGTCACTCACCATTTAATTAAACGGTAATCTCTCTAGGATAGAGTTTATTGCTTGCAGCTTATCTCGGCATCTGTGCCATTACTTAAAAACAACACCACCTCCAAAATAACATCGTCAGCAAATCCGCCTCCCTTCCTAAGGCACGTATTCAAATCTTCCAGAACTTTAAAAACTAAACACGGTCTACGACAGTGGTATTAGGCGAGACAAACCCATGACGTTGGTGGCAAAGTGGATGCGGAGTAGGGGCAAGAACATGCCTGCTTTTCTGTCAAGTGAATCAGTGCAGTCGACAGAGAATTCCCAGTGGCTTTATGCTCACTGTGGAAGGACATGCAATAGCTGAGCTGACAAAGTCAGCACGAGGTGCCCAGCTGGGACAAAGTTACCTCAGCAGAATATTTTTGAACAAATTTGGATTGCAAGGTAACTTCATAGCAGATCAGCACTTTACATCATAGGGTAACTGCAGCTTAAATATGTTAGGAGCTTTACTGCCATGTGGCACCACAGCCTTAGGACACAAGGAAAAGCTGGAAAACAAAAGGGTTACTCAGCTCTAAAAGAAGCTAACTGAAAAGGAGAAACAAAATAAAACCATGGAAAATCTAAAAGTCGAAATATTCTTTCTTTCTTTTAACATTTCTCCCCCCACTGACCACAATGCCACCTCCCCACAGCAGGCTGCCATCGCAGCATCCTCCGATTTTTCAAAAACATCATACCTGAACGGGAGGTTGGCATGCACCTGCAATGCCAGCAGCAACCGGAAGGATAGAGGGGGAATCTCTATTTCAACACGTGCCCCAGGACTCAGCTCCCAGCAAGCTCACTAGATTAGACTGGTCTGATAGAGAGCAGAACTTGGCCCTTTACTAACCGTATAAATTTTCCTTTTCTCTCCATGCACCCTTAACCCCAACTAGGTGGGGATTAACCCCAACTCCTGCTAGTCCTACACCACGGTTGGAGAAACAGTCGCTATTCTATAACATTTGAAAGAGCCTCCTTGGAGTACCAGCAACAAACGTTCCTTACTGGAAAGCAATTAACGCCAGTAAGAATCCTGACGGGGTGAAAACAGTAGCAGCCCAATACAAAAAGGGAGATAGGGGCAGAGTTCCTGTGCAGCACTTAACTGAGGAGTAACTTTATGGCAAGGATCAACCACAGAGTCCCAGCTGAGGATATCAGCTCTAAGAGGCAGTGTCGCGTTCCCTTCTTCCCAGAAAATACCCGCTAATTCTGGAACTGTGCAGGGTGGGTTTGGGTAGCACTAGTCCGCAGCGCGTTGTGCTCTCCTTCAATGACCTCCCTCATCGCATCGCAAGAGCTGAACTCACAAACTCTAAGGCTGTGTTTTGCTTTTGTTTTGATTAATTAGAGAGGCATTAAACTGATTTGTACTCATCAGCTCTGCCTGCTTCCACATGATTTTCCATTGTCATTTTTAAAACGAGAAGGAAGAGCTGGGCTCCTAGCGCCAAAACCAAACTACCCAAAACTGCCTACACAGAGCCGAGACAAACGGGTCCAGACAGGTCTAATCGGAGCAAGGCACAGAGAGGGCTTCGCTATGCTGCCTCTCCTCAGATATCAGTGGTCAAATGAACTGAGTCAAGAGTCCTGCCAGGGAAGAATTACTCATTTCATAGCTATTTCACAAAAACGCCATGTTTTACTGTCACTATTATGCTAAGGATAGATACTTATTAAGTTCAGCATCCTCTTCCAACACTGTCATTTTGTAGAGTGCTCTGCAGAATCTGAGACCGTCAAAGCTGTGGTGGTGCTGAATGGGAAGCCGGGCTGTGAAGTGCCCCCCAGCCTACACCTATTTGACAGAAACAGGACTTGGTTCTCCACCACTCCCTCTTTTATTCCTGATAAACCTTGCTTGCAACATGTTTTTTCAGAAGAGTTGCCATATAGAAACACTGAAAGTTGGCAAGAGAAATCTTCATCCAGAATTATGATCTCATTTGCATATGTCTATACCTGAGATACCCGAACAATAGAGTTTGTCAAGTAAACGCAAACAAAGCATGATTCAATATACTCAGTCTGTTAATCACCAACATCTGTGACTTTCACAAATGAATCGCTACAGTACACCACAAAGAGTTAGCAAAAAGGGAATGCAAAAATGCTAAACTGCATGACGTAACACAGCTAAATAACAAACAACAATCTTACCACAGAGCAAGTCTCTGCTCAATTTCCTTGAGAAAACCAGTGTGAAATTTGTGCAAAGGCTCGAAGTTGGAGAAAATGAGATTTTTCAGTGTTTCGGGCATGCAATCCTCTTTACTCACTGCACTCTGAAACCACTACAAAGAAAAAAGAAGCAAAATTATTGGGGGATGGAATGCAGAGGGTATGATCATTTGCTGTCTTTATACACCTAACCCAAATACACCTAACCCAGTAAGGACCTTATTTAGCTGGCACTAGGAATACAACCCAGGCTACCCCTGACACTCCTACATGCTCAACTGGGGCTCTTATCAGCCACCAGGCCCTGCATAGTTAAAAAAGAAACTCCCCTTTGCCATCACTATTCAAATCTTTCAAGCCCAAACTGGCTGGTCAATACAAACTGAATTTGCAAAAGAAAGAGTATTGCAATATTTGCAACGTTTGCAAATGTTCCAGTAAAAACAAAAACTATGTTCTGCATTTTCTGTTGCTGAGTTCTGTCTGAAATCCCTTTGACAGGAGCTGGTACAGTAAGCACTCCAGCCCAAGCTGCCGCGTGTGGACAGAGAACATCAGGCACTTTGCAAAGTGAACAAGTAGAAGGACGGTACTTTGCACTTCCGAGATGAGATGCTAGTAGCAGAAAATAGGAGGGTCAGTGCCAAACACTTGAGCCTCCAACAGGTTCCTGCTCAGCTTTGCTCCATATTGTCTTTATTTCACCCTAACAGACCAGTGGGTGACGTAAAACCACAGGACTAGGGGGCTTGCCAAGGCAACACAGACTATTATCTTCAACATGATAACACTACTCCCTCCTCGCTGCCCTGAGGGGTTCCAGCTATCTACGTCTGACTTCCAGCAGTGCCTGGAAGGCTGTTGGGACCAGAGAAGGTATTTGCAGCAGTCTTGACTGACACTGCATCAGCTGGAGCTGACCCAGACCTGGCAGAAAGAGAGATCTCTCCCAAGCCTCCCTCTGGCCTGCTTTGTCCCTGCACCGAGCAGAGCTACAGTTGAAGGACTCCATACCTACTGAGTCTCAAAATTCATGCACAACACTTGTTCCTTCTACCTTTTCCAATGACGCTGGCTACTTGTTCACCCTCAGTGGCCTCCTGGGCCAGTCATCTGTGAAGCACGGCTGATGGGCCTGATGATTAGCTTAGAGCCAGTTGTTATGCCTCTTGGTGGCACAGCAAATTCAAATTTGCCTACCACAAGAATAAAGGCCAGGGTGGGAAATGAGATTTAGCTCTGAAGAGCTAAAACTTTCTGTTTCTGCACCCACTGAGTGAAAGAAAAGATGAAACCAGCACCTCTGCTGTTGAGACTGCAGCAATGATCAGCGTCCCACAGAACCTGGCCTCTTCCCTCGTTGGCCTGGCTTCCCAGAAAGCCCAGGTAAGCAGGCAGTGAAGCCACAGCCATTTCGCTGCCTGTAACAACCATGCTGCTCCAGCCTACACTGGCTACACCTAAGCTGGCATCAGATCAACTGCATCTGCCATGTGGTCTCCTGGACCACAGGAGAAGCTGGGGAGAAGGTGTCTTTCCCTGGTTCTCAGCTCTTCCTGCAGCATGGCCGGCCTCCTTACCACACCATCCAAGGCAGGAGGTGGCAACGCGCCTCACAGAGTTTCACACACTGGGCAATTAAAGAGTTGGGAGGTCTGGAGGTGGCAGCCCTGCTGAAATACCATAAGGGGTTTTGGATCCAGTGCCTTTTTACAGACAATTGTTTGTTAAGGCCAAATCTTGTGCACGTTACTCTTGGAAGTTAAACCAGACTGTTGGTGTGTGCGCAAAGGCGGCATGTATTTGCCTTGGTGATTTTAACCGTCACGCTCTGATCAGATGCTACAGATAAATGACTCATTTAACAGACAGTTTCACTTACTGAAAGATCAGAACCATTCAAATAGGTACTCCACAATATTTCCTGTTAAATGGAGGGCATTTAATCCAGAAGAAAACATTTACATGTCCCCCTAGGGAGCTACTTCAGTTTTAAGAGAAGGCATTGAAAACCCACAGGCATTTTTAGTAATTACAACCACAAAGTATGAGATCAAGAAAAAATAACTGAACTGTGTCCCAAGTTCCTCAACCTGATATAGTTTCATAGTGTGTGTTACTAACCACAGTGCAAATCTCTCCTTTCTGCTTTTTGTGTTCTTTCCTCCCCAGAGCGGTACCCCTGTGCACTGCAGAGAATACCTACAGTGCAGAACATAAAAGTAGCGTGGAACAGCTAAGACATTAAATGGAGCACATGAAATACTACTGCTGACTAGGTGCTTCACATGTTTCATGAGTAACGCTCAAGCAAACATACCAATGTGATGACTTCAAGGTCCTTCAGGTACGTTCGTTCTGTGGTCGCTACTTCTTTAGCAATGAAGTAAGCTTTCTCAGTTGGGAATCTCTGCAAATTGCAAACACGTTAGGTTTTCATCTGCTTTTGTGGAGCTGCTTTCTGTAGGAAAAAACTGCAAACAGCAATCGCCAAGAGAGTTACAAACTAGTGACCCTTGCTTGTGGTTACTGTGACTCATGCTTGAATGTTCCTGAGCCCTGAAAACAATCCTTCCTTGCAAACACAGGAGAACAGACACTTTCTGTGGGTTCTTGAGAGGGTTTTTTTTCTGCCAAGGTGATTTCTACAGCTCTGGGGTGCTCATGTTCCTTTCGACTTATTCCACACATCTGGATCAGGATATATTCTCAGGTTCACAAAGAAATCCTTTGCAGGCTAGATAACCATTTGAATCAAATTTGACACATGTCAAATTTGACAGAATGACAAACAATTAGTGTCTGATTTTTATAAGTTTCATCGTCAGGGTAAGAATCCACAGTAAAAATACTCTCAAAAAAAATCAAATCCCTAAGATCTTCCCCATTTGGCTGGACAATCTAATAGTGGGAGAGGGGAAGGATTTTAGTGTAAGCTGCAGATTTCAAATTTCAGGGAAAAAACCCAAATCCTCCTGTGTTATCCAAGCGGTAAAAGTGGGTTTGACCTCGTAATTCTGAAGAGCCAAAGGATCCCAATTGATCTTGCTCTACGTTGCTCAGGAAGCAAAAAGGAAGAGCAAAACATCCATAGATCTTTTGCTTCTACATTTCCTCACTGAAGGTCAATGATGCAGAGGATGCACTAGAAAGGGCTGCAAGGGGAGAGCGTGTGGGCATTTCCCAGTCGGCATACAACCCCATAGGAACCATCACCCGCTGGTATATACAGCGGTCGCTGGCTCCTGTGATGTGGACTGACACAGAGAATTGTGATTCTATTAACCGATTCTTGGCTTTTCTTCATCTCAAATTTCTCTCACGTACCTTGCTAACTATGCACAGCGGGAAAAGAGATCTTCCTTACACACGCTCCCACTTTCCGGCAAAGCCATCTGAGTTCCTACCTTCCTCCTCCTGAGATGCTTCAAGCTCAAGAGAAAAAGCAGGCGACAGAAGGACAAGAGCAACCCCCTCTCACTCCACGGCAGAGGAGGGATGAGCCAGCAGGCACCCAGAACACCCTGGCTCCGACAGAATCACTTCTATCTTCAAAAAGCAGTTTTGGATGTGATGCTCCCTTATGGTTTTGCTGCAACGATGGGGCTGAGCCAAACACTCCCAGCTGAACGCTTCAGGCTGTGGCTCAAAGACAGCGTTTTCTACTCCCACAACCAAATGCTTCCAGTGGTGCTCCCAGCAGAGACAGACTGGACAGCCTGGGTTGCAGGCTCCTGCACAGGTTCAACGCTGTTCCTTTTCCTTCTGTCACTTGGAAATTTTCCCTCCAATAATACATTGGAGTTGATTGTTCTGTTACAACAAACTACAAAACTCCGCTCCTTAAAAACAAGCTAGATTTATAGAAGACTCTGTCAAAACAAACTCTTAAGGTTGCAACCAACAGGACTGGCCCAGATTTATCCCATATTAACCTTAGGGACACAGAGCTACCTATCTTCTCTCTGCAGCTTACAAAGGAGCTGGGGCCCTTAACTCCTGCACCTCCTTTCAGGAGAACAAAGCCAGGGCGCTGAGCCCTCAGCTACAGCAGTTCTGTGGTTCTGGTTTGACCCGCTCCAAACTGTGAGTTTGACCTCAGGAGCACAGGGATGCTCTTGGACACACCGTGACTGAGGACAGCAGGTACCAAGTGACCCAACTCAAGTTATCTGTGTGGATCTACGAGGAGGAAGCCGCAGGGAGTCTAGACATTAGTCACTTTGACAGCAGTAGCAGCAACACAACACGGAGAAGAGAGCCAAGGCCAACTGCCTCTGCCTTACCTTTCTTTTGACCTCTTCCTCATCATCAGTTCTGACGCACGACGAGTCATTCAGCAAAGGGCTGATCAAGGGAGATGACTGCTTCGCATCAGGGCTCAAGTTTGGAGATAAAGACATATTTGCTACCGATGGTCCTCCTTGGGAATTGATGGAAAGCTCTGAAAGGTGAGGGCTGCCAGTCAGAGAACCTGCTAAAAAAACGGTAAAAGAGAAATCAGTTAGGACAGGCTCTCTCTAGAAAGCACCAAAAAGAGTTACAGCCTTAAATTGCAGCATGTGAAATTATACTACAAGACACAGCCATCAGGGTTCTCAAACTAGTCCAAACGGACTTGAAGCCAGAGGAACTGCATCCACTTGCATTAATCAAGGGACTGGAGTGTTCTTTTAGCTGACGATACTGGCTGAAATTAGTGTCTCCATAGGGAAGGGATCAAGGCATACATGACTGAGCTGCAATATTTACTGCTAAACAGCAAATTAACACCAAATTTTTCACCATTGTAATCCACTCTATGAAAGAGAATAAGTACAACAATAAGGGAGTCACCCTAGCAGTGTCATTCTTTCTAGCTAAGTAGAACTTCAAAGATGCAAATCAGCACTTCACAGCAAGCTACGGGACACAAATTAGAACAAATTTATCTAGCGCAAGTCTAGAGAAAACGAAACGATGACTTTCTCCAGCAGTGTTGCTGCTAAGATCAGTCAGATCTAACATGAAGGGAGAAAACTACTAGCTCCCCAATTTCTACGCACAACACAAGTATGTATATTATACCTTGTAGGTCTTTCCATGCTCCTCTGATTGTTTGGGATGGAAATGCTAGCATTACATTTACATAAGAAAAGCAATACTTTTAATGCACAAAGCATGACAACTTTAGATTATCACAGATAAAAAGTCCCATTTAATTTTGGATTAAAAATATTAAAGAATTAGACAATTAATTACACTTCCATGGATTCATATACACTACATTAAATATCACTGAAATTACCATTTTGTCGTCTGGGAGGCAGCCAGACTACTGATCGCACAAAGGAAAGAGTTTGCCAAAAATGCCCAGTGTTCTCCCAGTTATCCCCTCCTCCAAACCTCTGAAAATCTAAACCTGTTTTAGAAGATGGATCTGTCACGTGGAAGAACATTTACAGTCTGTACTGTTTTGGTGTCATACATTAAAATCCAACCATTACCACAGCTAATGGACTGTCTAGGATTAAATGTAAAACACATACATCGCTGTATATAATTACGGTCAAATACATTTTACTATCATGTGTTTCTGTCCTCCCTAGATTCCGATAGGTACGTGTTCCTGTTGCTACAACACAGCTGAGATACTTCAGTAAACAGAGGTACCAATAAATATAATTAGGCCAATAATAAAACCTATTTATTTTCTGGAAGAATTCAAGATTTATTGCTAGAACATGAATGTTTTCCAATTCCAAACCAGTTCATGTTTATATGTCATTCCTTTGAAAAGAGAAGGAAGAAAACAATACAGTTATCAGTTTAAGTAATCATGACAGTTATGTAGCCTATGATAAATCAAAGTCAAAGCAGTATTTGTCTGAAATAATGCTCCGTATTATTACAACTAGCAAGAAAGGATTTACCAACAGTTTCACACTAAATCAATGTTCAGTGAAATTTGAGAAAATGCCACAGCTTGTTACACAAATGTCAATTTTATTGACACTAGCACACAAGTGTATACAGTGTTTTCAAAAGAAATGGAATTCATCATTGAGAAATAGTGAAACAGGTTAATAGCAAGGTTGTAAGGTTAAAAGTACTTAACTCTACATTACAAAAGACATAAGAAAAGTGGTATCACCTCAAATGTGGAAGCAAAGAAATTCTGGCACTATGCCTGTCATACGACAGCGAATAAATGATTTGCACCTCTGTGAGAAGTTCACAGGCATTATAGTCTAGAAGTTAAATAGCACCTATCTGTGATAGATAGATAGAGATATATTGATGTATCTACCTACCTATTTATAATCCTAGATCTAACTTCTGATGTACTGGAATTTTTATCAGTACAACTCAAGTATTTCAAACTATAAAATATCAAATGGACAAGGAATTAAGAAGACTTCCTAATCTACACTTGGAAGACAACTTGGGAAAAGTATCATGGAAAGTATCACAAAAAAATGTGCCTGGTGGCTCACAGCATTAAGTATACACCCTAGTGATTAAAGACTTGCACATCAATACATCACTGACATTCTCAAAGTTATTTTGCAGCAAGTTGGAATGTTACATCCTTCTTTTTGGTATCAAGGCGGACATGAGCAGTGACCCAATCCAACCACCACCACCTACATGCAAGAGCTCAGTTAGACCCCAACCGCCAATACGCTGAACAAGTGAAAACTAAAGCTAGGTGTAAGAAAGTGGCTATATTACAAAAGGGCCTCAAAATGCTGTTACATTAGCACATTCCAGGGCCTCATTACAACCAACACAGCCGTAAAGATCAACACATCGGATGTTTGCTCTGCTAAAGGTGGGAAACAAACTCGTTCTGCTGTGAGAAAGTCAGTAAGTCATCAAGAAATGAAAATGGAAGGTCTTTTCTCCCCCATCGCCAATCAATCAGGACATGTGTCATGCTGATGGGTCACGGCAATGCTGCAAAATGACTTTCTCTGTTTCATGGAGGTGGGGAACAAAGAACCTGCATTAACCAAACGGTCTTTTCTTAGCGTTTTATCTGACCTCCTGCCACAGAAAAGTATATTCATACATGCTCTACTCATCAACTACATACTGCAGAATATAAACAGAAGGAAAAGGGAGAAGACCAATCTTATTTACAGGTACTGAAATTCCTCATGTTTTACTCCAAAGGATTCATTGATTGACAGGCAATTATTAGCATGACAGTCGCCAGATATCAAGTGGTACTGCACAGCACATCGGAGGCCTAAAAGGTTTGCACCTGGTAACATGGAATTGTCTTTGCTCGTACTTAAAGTGATTTTTATTTAGATTCAGATTTGGGCCATCTTTCAAAAATAATGGAGCCAGCTATATACATACAAACCAAGTGACAAGTACAAAAGGATGTTTATCTAAGTGCTTAAGCACATACTAAAATCACATCCTTGGTGGAGTGGGTAGGAATTAACCACGTGCTTCAATTCTTTTCTGAGATGGGGTTTAAGAAGAGAAACAAACCCTGGTTGATGACAGTGGCAAATAATGAGAACGCATTTTACCACAGTATGCCAGATTAGCCCATTAATGCCAAAATACCTGGAGCAGTTCTTAGTTCCACTGAGCTAGTTTACTCTCCAAACACTGGGGAAAGGTGACAGAAAAAGTAAACCTTGATTGAAATCTAACTTGAAAAAAAAATCTGTGAAATGACACTGGCATTTTACACGGCCACAGGACACGAAATTATGAGTTATCATCCTAGGTTTACATGTGTCTCAAATCACTCCCCAACAACATCCATGTTCCATGTGCTAAGTAAAACAAAGCCAGTGGCTAAAATCAAATACTTAATAGCTACAACCTCTGTCAAAATACACATCATAGTTGCTTGCTGCAATGGAAATGCAGGGGAGTGCTGGCAATCTGGGGGTGCCCAGGCAGAGGGGCAAGCCGGGCTCTGTGCTCCGTTGCCCAGCCGTGATCCGTCCCACTAGCAGTATCTGCTTTACTCTAAGCTCCCGTCATACACTGACGTTAACCCCTAGGGACTAGTGCCAAGGCTGGCACCTATGGGACTCAATGTATCCTGAAGATACTCCTCTATTCCTTTTCTCCTGAAACTGCTGAACAACAAACTCAGGCCATTTAGTGTTCAGCACCTGCTTCAAAAGAAATACTTCCCATCCCCACACACTGTGTTTTACCAGCGAGGAAGAGTACAGCAGTGTTAAGATGCTCCTGGCTACGTTCCTCTGTGGAGTACCAAGAAATGAAAATGACTCAATTATGGAAACCGAGAGGAAACATCAACCATTCCTGAGGTGACTGAAATTCTGCTGGAAAACCTCACGTACAGCTACAGTGCTCACTAACTCAACTGTTACGGGTTATATCGTTCTCAAGGTTTATAGGCTTATTATTAGAAATTAAAAGGTGTTAAGAGCCAGAAAAGCACCTTTCTGAATGCTGCAGGGCTTATTTCTCTCAGACCAGCTCCACAGCCTGCTCTGCAGCCAGGGGAAGCTTGTGACGCCCAGATCCCAGTTACTCGGGCTTTAAGGGCAGATGAGTGTTTTCTAAACTCCGGTCTCGTAGATGAAAGCCAAGCTGTTGCCCCTTTGTCCTTTGCATTGCTGAGCATACCTCTTACGAAAGCTCGTTAGGAAGAAAGGATCTGACAGAGCTGCTGCTGCTGTGGTCACACAGTTAGGTCTAGCTTAATTTTCCATAGTCACAGCGGTTGCATACCTCTAATTTCTACCTAAAAAATTTTGGTCAGAGAAAGATGCATAGTAGAAAATGACACGGGGGACAGCTAGCACCAGATGAAGTGGCAGGAGTTTTCATATGCACTTCACCAATGACTGAAGTACCTTAGTTTGGAGAAGAGTTTAATAAGGGCGTCCATCCCTTCTCTCCCCAGCTGTGAACCAGGCACAGCCACGCTGCTGAACTAACAGAGTTACGGGATGGAGATTCTGCTCTGCTCTCCCTAATGCAAGAACAAAATCCCACTGACTTCCACAAAAGCTTGAGGGGGACCAGTTCATCAAGATGCACTTCTCTTCCCCGTTAAACAAAACAAGCTGGAGCGCTGGATACAGTTTGTTAGAATTAAAGATCTTGAAAAGTAGTTATACATCAGCGACAAATTTACGTACAAACATCCCTGAATACAGGGCCAGAGAATTAGAGGAAGAATAGGAAGAAAAAACAACTCAGGAAGAGATCTCATGTCACACATAACCAATAACTCTGCCTGGCTTGAAGAGGAGCATGACAAGGAGAAAGGTTCGCTTTGACTTCAGAGCTTCAAAATGCGTGCCCATGGCAGGAGTGGCAGGGATTTGGGAGAATGGTGCACCTTCTCAATGAACAGATTTCCCCGTATTTAGGACATAGCATCAGCCAGCAAATGGACAGAACAATTAAATCAGTGACAGTTTTACAGCAAAATACCAGTTAGAATGAGTAAAAGCCTTCAGTACAGGTAAAACTAAAAATAATACTAAAAAAAATTAATTCCATGCATACACAGTTAAATGGTCTGACATGCTTATAGTCTCATCAAGCTTGCTGTTGGTTTAGTAGCCAGCAACCTCTCCAGTTCGTAAAGATCCATGCTTTATTGGTAGGTATACGGCAGTATTAGACAGCGGTGAGTGTGAAATCAGACAGTAACTGCTGTTGGCCTACATCAGGGTATACTCACATCTCAAGAACAAAGAGCAAACATTACGGCCTGGGAAGAATACGAGGTCACTGGGCATCAGTCCTTTGACTAGCCTTGATCTTTCCAGACAGAAATAGAGCAACCTATAGAAGGATTCCCTGCTGTACCCAGGGTTAGGGTTGGTTTGCTTTTGTTTGTTTGTCTTTAAATCAAGATGACACAGCGCTACCGCTGAATTGAGCATGTTCAGCCCCCGTGTAAGCTTATGCCACAGATACTGTCCATTTCAACAAGACATCTCCCCAAGACTGCAGTGATCCTGCTTACGAGCTACGGTAGACGGACTTGATCATCGTTGGGTGCAGCCTTCATTAGGAAATGAAGGGCAATCCGATCGTGCTCAATGGAGCCCAAACGCCCTGGAAAACAGACCTTCTTCCCCCTTCCCTCCACTCTTCTGCTCCTCAACGTGGTGTGGTTTCTCAACTTGAGACTCACAACCTGGTGGGGGTTTTCTGCAGTTCTGAGGTGAGGAGTGCTCTGTGAGACAGGATCACTGTAAGAAGAGGAATTCGGTACTCCCAATACAAATAGGTACTTCTGCAGTAAAAGGACATTGAGACAGTGCTCCAAACAATGCAAGGAACAGAAGATACACCATGCTTTGAGGATAGACAGAACATTGAAGAGGCTTTTTCTCCCAGAGAGGTACCATGCTGACAAAACAGTGCATACAATGAAACAAAAAATGTTTCTCTTTAAACGGTATTAAACAAATGACAAAAATGAGAATGAAGTCCCCAGTATTTTCAGTTTTAAAAATTATTTTTGAGTATTGAGATTTATTAAAAAAATCTATGCATGTGCACACACAGAAATCAGGAAAGGGCTGGATAAGTGAAACACTGCCAAGCTTACGAACTTTTGTTAGTGGGTCCAGGTGAGTTTTTTAGCAGAAAAGGGGAAAAATAAGGATTCAGCTAATCGAAGATTTTTAAGTGCCTGTGGACAAGCAACAGGCATGAGCTCTAACATTCACTGAACTAAACAGAGAGACCTACCTCTGACCTTGCTGTAAACCATCCAAGGCAAAAACCTGTTTTCTTCTCAAAACAGGATTTGCAGCATTTTAAAGAAAGCATCTAATCTAATTTTAACAAGTTTGAAAGCTCTTGAATCAGAAAGCATTCATTTTCCTTCAACCTTCCCTGTTCTATCAGTGACAGCTGGATCATTACTGGCTACAGAGTTAATTTTTACCAGTAGGAACTATGGATTTTTATGGTTCTCAGGGGCCAAAACTTTACAAAAAATCATCAGTAAAAATTATACCTTAAAATTCTAATCGTTCTAGAGAAAACTAAGTATTTACCATCCTGTCATGCAAATTTATGATCCTAAGGTCTCTACTCCCTTTACTGTAATAACATCACCATTATTTACACTCATACTTGTGAAAAACATGCCTGTGAATACACAGCTCAGCCAGGCACACAGGCTTTCCAGATCTCGTAACATTTAAAAGAAAGTGCTCACTGTTTTTAATACCAAACAACATAAACCAAGCTTATTCTACACGCTCTTTATAGACCACAGAATTAGAACAGAAGACAACATACCCTAAAGAACTGCTACATGTCACCCAGACTAGGCTTCCTATTCACATGATGCCTTTGATTTTTAGGCAGAAATTCTGTATTTTAAAATATCAATGGCACCACACAGCCTAACCATAGGGAGAAACGCAGAAGATGCCTTTGTTCAGGATCCATGTGTTGCACAAGAATTACTTCCCTTACAAATAAGTAAATAAGATACGTGCCCTTGTCTAGGCATATTTCAGCAACTACAGAAATTCTGAAACAGAAGAGGAAATATTTTGTTAATTTTAATTTCCTAAAATTTCCTTCCTTTCTAGAACCTGACAGCATGGACAAAAACTTTTCTTGACATAGCTTGACTGAAACCAGAGTCTGCTGCTACCCACGTTTGAGAAAAGTTACACATCAGTCTCCTCTTTGGGACCTCCTGATGTTAACACCGTGCGTCGGTCACTTACAACCAGAAGCCCCAAACCCACCATCATCAAGTAGGAGACACCAACAAGCAGCTGGGTTTCTGACCAATGGATTGTTCTACCACCTGTGTCTGACAGCAGGTAACAAAAGAAAGGTGTATATATTGAAAACCGTTCCAGAAGATTCAATGTCCCTCATATATTTAGGGTCTCTCTTATTTGGTATGGAGAAGAGGACTGATCCTCTAAACGAAGAGGAAAGAGATGCGCTAAAATGTACAGAAGCTGCTTTAAGAAACTACACCGTCAGAGAAAGAAGCATTATTGGAAGACCAAAAGGGGCTTTGGTTTCCTTCACCTTGTACCTGCCTGAACAGAGAACCTCTTTCCTTCACACTCACTGCCCTTTCCAGCCGGCGACAACCACGCTGCTGAATGAGGTGGATCTCCAGTGGTTCACATCCTTGTGCACAAAGGTTAAGTGACACCCAGCTCCTTCACACACATGTGGAAGTCAGGAAAAACTTGGACTGTTAATTTGTTTTTTATCATTAGAAGTTAAATTACAGCAATTAAAATTTCATTCTAAAGTCACCTCTGACAGCAGTCTTCATGCCTCATTATGACAAACGAGACTAGTTAAACAAACATGGTATTTGACAGAATTTATAGGTCAGACATCCTTTCTTCTGTGGAAGAACTGTTCCAGAAATAGCCACGATTCATACTAATTGCATATAAATCATACTGATGAGATCTGAATCACTGGTTTTCAATACTCAAAATCAGGTCTGCTTCATCAGTTCAACTGATCAACACAATTCTTGCTCTCCGAGTACCCTAAGAAACTACTGGGGCTTTAAACTCTCAGGAAAAGAGTGGAAAGGATGCTATGCCAAAGGGAACTGTAAATAAATAAGGCTAGACATTTTTAGTGTGCTTAAGGTATTTCCTATTCTTCTTTTTTCCTTTGTCTTCCCAACCCTGGAGCCCTCCCAGAAGAAACTTCCAGTTGATTATGGGGACTCTGCCTGTGTGTGCATTTATTGTGGGACAGAAGACGACAGAATTTAAACCATCTCTGCTTAGTGAAGAGAAGGAGGAGCTATAAACAGGTTTTAGATCTGTCTAACCCATTTTCCATTTGACTTTCTCTGGTCACCACCAGGTAATTGCATGTACAGATAGAGAGGGCAGGCAGGAACCTCTGGCATGAATGCTACTGCTTCAGAATGAAGATAGCTGCTTCAACTAATAAAAGCTGCTCCACAAACATCTGTGCAAACAGAAATCAGCCCTACAAATATTCAAGGGGGAAAATACAGGTCCTGAAGCAGTCTGGTCTAATAATACTAGCCCCATTGAGTGAAGGAATTCACAAATCCCTGCTTTTTCACCCTTTGCTGGGTTCTAATGATTATGTTCAGCATGGCCAATGCTGCTCTGTTGAGAAAATCCTGTCTAATTTCGCATGCCCTTTAATCTTGAAGCAAACTGGTAGATTGATTTAATTTTTCAAATTATTGACATGCAACTCTTTCATGCAGCTCATCCATCTACTTTATAACTGATCTCAGCTCCATATAGCTCACGTAACGTATGTGCAAATACAGAAAATCTAAAAATGTTCAGATACATATTGACATTTTTCAGCTACCGAAATTTCTCTGCCGGTTTTTCTTTGATGTAATTTGTATTTAGCGTACACTACAATGGTTAATGGGATGGTACCCGTTAGGCAGGCCTATGAGCTATGGGTGATTTCAGACAACGGCAGCACGAGGTGCAAATCATCTTCAGAGAACACAACCCTCTCTGTCATGCACAAGGAATATGCTTGCTACGGGATATGGACTTAAACCAAAAATGGCGCAGTCTAGGCCATTCAGATATCTATTATTCAAAACTCCATACCTGCAATATCCTACACAGGTCCTGGCTCCTACATCAGCTTGCCGCTATCCATGTTTCCTTCATCTAGGCATTCCCAAATTTTACATCCCAGGACACTGAGAAAAACTAGATTCTAGGAAAGG
>NW_009608679.1:0-5847 GCF_000690535.1 Cariama cristata
CGGGGGGAGGAGTGCGGCCTCAGGGCTTCTTCCGGGCAAGGGCGACTCGAGGGGGCCGTGACGGGGCACCGGCACCTCGGTTGCCTGCCTTTATCCTCTCTGACTCCGTGGCAAAGTTTGCTTGCTTACCTTTAAGGTGTTCATAGCGGAATGGATAATCTGTAACGTTGGGGTTTTTTTGTTGGTTGGTTTGAAAAACTGCATATTATTTTTCCCGTGTTTTGATAGCCGACCACACTGGCATTAGTTGCATTTTGCCTTCAAATGTATTTTTTAAAAGTGCTTATAAGTATTTGTGGGAGTTGTAGTTGGAAATGTAGTTGATTATGGTGAGGTGGCCAGCTTGAAATGGGTGTTAACAATGTTGTGTCTTCGTCATAAGTCAAAATGAGGAAATGGAGGAGTTAAAAAAACCCAGCCGAAGTGCACTGGAACAGAAAGCCTTCAGCTCCTTAAAGGAAAAGTGAATTGGAGAGAAAAAAAAAAAAGTGTCTAAATGGAAGGATCAAGAAGTTTGCGAAGCTGGATTTGTATCCTACAACAAATTGGAAATCTATTCTGAGAGCAACCAATAAAAAAACCAACAGAAACTAAGGTGTCATGTGCATTTGAAAATCAGTCACCACTTCTTCAGTTTGATTCTTCCGCAGAAAGAGTTCATCCATGCTGTAGAAACCTCGACTGATGTGTTTATTTTTGTGCCACACCAAAGTAAATCACAACAACGTGAAGCCACTGTCACTCTGATGCTTAGCTCTGTGAGACAGCAGCTAACAGGCCTCCTCAGTTTGCCAGAGAAGTCACATTTCTCTTCCACTGCCATTCCACTAAATCCTTGGCTTTTTCATTCTGTTCCAGTTAAAGTTTTCACTGCTCTAGCATGGGTGCCCATCTGCTGACTTGTGTGTTGGAGCTGATTTATGTTGTTTACATCCTTCTTTTCCTGTCCCCTTCAACAGAAACAACTTTGCACTTTATTTCTTAAATATTGTTTTGCTGTTTCTTTTCCACAGAGAGGGGTACCCTGGTCATTGCTTATGGCCATAATTCTATACATAACTCATTTAATTCTTAGACTTCAGCCTGTTTTTCAGGTGAAGTATAGTGCTCTCATAGTTTTATGAAATGCAGAAGCTGAAGTGACTGACTGTACCTGAGGCTCCCCAGTGGTTGGGGGGGGAATACAACTCTGGGGTCCTGAGATGTTTTGTACATGTGTATGTATATGATTGTCTTTTAATATGGAAGAACCAGAATAGCTTGTGATATGTGTGCATACCTTACTAATTAATTGCTCCTCCAAGCTTGCTTTTACAGGAGGGAGGAGAAGATCCATCCTCAAAAAGGAAGGGCTTGAGAGGAAAGCAGGCATGGGTCTCTGTGATCTTCTTTTGTATCTGACAAACAAGTTCTTGTTGAAATAGGAAGTTACCCATGATTCAAACCTGTGTGAGTAAGCTATAAGTATGGATTGGATAGTTGAGGAACAGACACTGGACATGGAAGATGATGAAATTTGTGTAGTGTGAAAAAGCTGCTGGACTGCAAGTGAGGGTTATTGTTAGAAAAGCAGACTGCGTTGCAGTCTGTTTGGAAAATGCAGTAGTCATTTATCAAGCGTATAGCATGTGTGTCATATAGTCCGCACTAGTAATAGCCCAAAAACTCCTTATTGAGAAGCAAACAAAATTTCCTTTCCTTAGAGCTGAAATGGGAATCTTCTTGGAACAGGGACTGTAGCTCAGATGGAGGACATCGTATCTTTTGATGGTTTGTTTTTGTGTTCTTTAAACTGGGCAGACCTGATTTCTCCCTACTGGGCAGGCAGACAAGTGAAAGATGTGTCTCTGCATCTTACATATTAAAGTGTGGGTATAGTGAGGTATTCCATTGGTGAAAATACAATTACTGTTACGACTTTTCAGAGTTTGTTTGCTGGTCTCTCTTGACTGTCACTTAGCACTGCTGAGTATGATCTTAGATATGCTTGTGTCTCGTATCATTGTGATGTTTCAGTGCTTGGCAAACTTTTTTTGTTGCTGAGGCGCAGGAATACTTCCTTAGATCTATGAATGGTACAAGAAGTACTCCTCCTCAGCAGGGGGGCAGATGTATAATCTATGGCCCAGAATGCTGCTGCGTCAGCTGTTGGAACAGAGGCCTGCACTTGCTTGTTGCCGGTTAATCTGAACAATATCATGTAGTTAAAGTATAAATATAAAGATATTACTGTAAACACTTTCTATAAAAAAATTCCAGTCTCTTTTCTTTGTCGTCTGTCTTTTCCTGTTTGTCATGAGGAGGAAGTAAGCCAAAATCCTTGTGAAATAAACAAATTGTTTATTAGGATAGACTGTCTTGCAGCATTTATTGTATAGAATGGCCTATGACAAGTTGCACACAGAGGCACAAATGAGTGTCAGTAGACTTAAATCTGAAGTCTAAAGTTGACATGATATATATTATTTGTCCTAACTGTTTTGTTTTTAGCATTTTAATGGAAATACTCGGCTGAAGTACTTATCTAAAAGTTCTTAGTATCCCTTGGTGTCAAAAGCCTATGTGTCTTATTCTCCTGCTAAAGCTGCCTTTTTCACCTTTAGCAAATCTATAATTTATTCATTAACATCCAATTATAAATAGAATCTTCAGTTAATGAACATAGTATTGTCTTGACATGTTAGTGTTATCGTCTGGTTGAGACATATGCTATTGGTGTTGAAAATATCTCAGTGCCTTGAACCTTCTGTCATGGTGATATTTTAAACCTGAGTAAGTGGAAAGTTTGACTGTTAGAAGATCAATAATGAAATAACCATTGAAATAAACAGTATAAACGAGGTGCAGTAGGTTGCATGCACCGTGTGCAAATAGTACGTTTCTTGTTAGTTAATATATTGTGTGTATCCAGTACAGTGAAAAAAAGTAGAGGTTGTAAAAATACAACCTAGGTCTGCTTCTATCAAGTATCTGTGTAAGTTTTCAGGACAAAAGAAGTGAGGAAAGGAGGAAGTTTAGAAAAAAACTTTATTATATAAATTAAGTACAGCATGTACGTAAGAAACTGTTCTCTTACAGTTTTTGACTAAACTGAAACTGTTCTTGAATAAGAGATCTCACAACAAATATATGAGACTGGGGCTAGCTTTTTCTGTGAATATTGAATCCTGACTGAAGAGGCAAATATAACTTGCCTAAATGGTGTGTATTGCTTTTAAAAAGCCTTTTGGTTAGTTAGATCACTTCAAATATGTCAGAGGCGGCTCTTGTGTTCAGAGGATGGAAACTTTGTGTTTATTCTGTTAAATATCTCAATAACTGAATTAATTAAAAGATCTTATGTACCTTCTTGTGTGGAATAGGCCCCAGTGCATGACTGGAGATGCCTGTTCCTCTCTTTACCCTTCTCCTCTTCCACGCTTGTCACATGAGCTGACATGTATGGTATTCCCTTATTCCTTTATACATCTTTTATAACTAGGTTTTTAGAAATTTATTCATGTGTCCAGGTAGGTAGTCTGATGCTTGTCTGTGAACAGGTTATGTCCAGACATAGGTCACTTTAGCTACTCTGGATGTATGTCATTCACATGTCTCATGTCTTTGAAAAAGAAGAAAAAAGGTCAGGTTGTGGGTCAGCAGAATGATGGAAATGATCTGCAGACAAATCTTTGCCCATAACAAGAGTGCTTAGCAGAAAATGGGTAAGAACCAAGAGGTCGTGTAGAGCTTATGGGCAAGCTGAATCCAGCCTGTGGACCTCAAGCTATTTCTCCATGGTCTAGATAGATGGAATCCATGAAATAAGCACTGCCGACTTGGAAGACTGTCGAAATCATCTGTATAGTGTAGAGAGATACTGTTCGATGCACATCACCTAAGTTAATAGGATATTTTTATAGTTACACTATGTACTGTTGCTCTGTGTGGAGGGATGAAAAGTCTAACCACTTTCCAACTTTTAGGAAAACCTGGAGAGATAATTAGTAACACAGAATCCATATTAATTGCATACATTAGGGTGTAGCGGCTATTGCCTACAGTTAACTGCAGATGGACAGAGGATTTTCATTTATATTGCTTACATTTTAAGCAAAATTTACCTGCATATAATATTAAAATATAATAATGTTTGGTTCTTGGAAATGATACAACTTCAGCAATAAAAATAGCTATTGCTGTATGTAAACCAAATGTAAAAACACAGGTGAACCACATGAGTAATGTCAGTAGATATCAATTGATAAGTAGAGTATTGAAGCAGATGGAAAAATTTATAACATGCATTTTCAACTTTACTGATTTGCATCTTTAAACTCTATTCCTGCCAAGCAAAATACATTTGTAATTTATTAGACTCCTTTCCTGCAGATCTGGCTTATGCATTCTGTTGAGCTATTCATCAGAAAACTCAGCAGGGCTGCAGACCCATTTTTTGTGCTGAGATTTGCAAGCCTGTTTTGCAGAGAGCTGATCTAAGGTGGTGATTTCATTAAGATGCTCATTCCCCAATTCTCTGTGCAGAAGAATTTTCCAAATTCATCAGAACTAGAAACTTGCTTTCAACAGCTGCCAGAGATGTTCTTGGAGTCTTAAATTGGTCTAGTTTTGCCTTGGCATATCCTATTCAGCCAGTCATGGAAAGCTTGTACATAGACTGCCATTTGTGAAATTCTTGGAGGAGACAACAGCCCTAGTATTCAAACTTGATGCATCCTGTAGCTCATTGGCACAACTACTTTCTTTCCCCATCTGTTACAATGGCTCTATGCCCACTAGTACAGTGGTATGCCAGTTTTGGTAGGATGTACAGGCCAGTGAAGATGAATGGTTTGGATGACTGATGGCTCTACAAGATAAAATCTGAACCCTGTAGTCAGTACCAGAATAGGAACCAAGTGCAGTGTACAAACATAGGCGTACTATTGCAGAGGACTTTTCTTGCTGAAATCAGTCAGATCTGATGGGAAGTGACACACAGTGAATATATTCTTATTGGCATGGCCTTGGCACATACGAGGATGAAAGCAATGAACTGTTGATTTGCTGTGATTCTCTGTAATGTAGTAATTAAAATTTTTTTGAGGCTTATTTCCCCAGAAAGGCAAGTTATATAGTTTTAAGGTCTTCACTGTGGCTTCTGCATATTTACTGTATTGTAATGTATTTGCCATAGACACATGCTTTGATCTGTATCCTGAATGGCATTAAAAATACGTTTCTGTAACACTGTTATAACATAAGGCCGATGCTTGCAAGAAATTCCAGATTTTCTTAGTTCTGCTTTTCTGAAGACTATCCTTGTCTATGCTACCCTGCAGTAGTTTTCTTACTTTGAGAAAACTGGAATTCTTTTGGCCTATAAAGATTTTTTTCTTTTTTTTGGCCTCCTGCTGGAAGATGAACACCATTGTAATGCTCTTTAACAGTGTTTCTCAAATGTTGTGGACATATGTAAATATACTAACACCATTGTAGATTCTGGCAGTGGTGGCACCACATTTGTGATGATATCATAGAATCATTATGGTCGGAAGAGACCTCAAAGATCATCAAGTCCAACCCTATACCTGATGCCACCATGCCCACTAAACCATGTCTCGGAGCGCCACATCTAAAAGTTTTTTGAACACCTCCAGGGGTGTTGAGTCCACCAGCTCCCTGGGGAGCCTGTTCCAATGCCGAGTCACTCTTAGAGTGAAGAAATTCTTCCTAATATCCAACCTGAACCTCCCCTGGCGCAACTTGAGACCATTTCTTCTTGTCTTATCGCTAGCTACCAGGGAGAAGAGACCAACCCCCACTTCGCTACAGCCTTATTTCAGGTAGTTGTAGAGGGCGATCAGG
>NW_009608680.1:0-12213 GCF_000690535.1 Cariama cristata
TGATTCTATGATTCTATGATTCTATGAGCCTGATTTGTGAAAGGAGTCCCACAAATTTGTAAGTCTTGTAGGAACTACAGTTGAGAGTCCAGCTTTCAGATACTAAATCCCAAGTTCTGCAGGATGTACCAGTATGCAAGCTCATTGTTTGTTTTTTAAGTAGAAGTCCCTTCAAATTTCAGTATAACAAGCCTAGTACTGTTGTCATAATCATGCTTTTCATTACAGAAGTAAATAGGTGTCTCATTTCTACACACCACAGACTACAGTGTTTGAATGGTTTCTAATAAAACAAAAAGGTATTATAGTTAGTGTTGCCTTTGATCAGATATCAATTAGGATCAATAAGCATAAAGCTACGAATGAGGAACATGAGGATGAGGAACGTAAAGTTCATAATTTAGAGGCAAGATCCCCGAAGTTTATGTATAGTCTGTGAAGATGATGCCCTATGAAACAATTTATGGTCTAAGTTTTTGTGAGCAAAATTTAAATGATTACACTCCTACTGTTGCCTAGAGCTACCACGTATCTGAACTGACCTCTTCTGCTGCCTGGGCCTGCTAATGGTTCGTTGCCTGTCTTCTGGAATTCCAATGCATTGATCAGAAATACCATGCAGTAGTTCTGACAGGTTCCTGTGTAACCAAAAATCCTGACTATTCCAGGACATCAGCTGCACACTATGCATGCTGTAAGTCCATACATTTCCGTAAGTGTTTGGCTTCCTATGCAAATACTGTACAGAATGCTTCTCTGTAGCATAGTAAGTCCAACATTTTCAGAAACATTTGATTGACTTCTTTTGTGTAGAAATACAGCTTTATAGACTTAGAAGAAATCTCAAGAGATCATGTGGTGCATCCCCTTGTTCCACAATGTGTACATATGGATGATACCTATCATCAGCTCTGCTGGACACTTCTGTCACCTGCTCTTAAAGGCTGCACACACTCCAAAGCATCTTTAATGAATTCAGAGAGTTTTTACCACCCTTATTAAAATCTTATTGTTCTTAATATCCTCTCTCACTCTTCTGTGCTGTTGAGCCTGTTATTTCTGTTGCCTCTTGCATGGAATATTCCTATCCTCTTTCCAGATACTTTTTGTGTATTTTAAAGTTACTGATATGCTTTCTCTTCCCAGATCTCCTCTTAAGATAAAAAACATGAATTTATTTCATTTTGCATTGCAAATCATGTTTTCTAGACCTATGGCAATGCTGTTGCCCTCTTTAGACATGTCTTGAAATGAGCATAGAGCCCAGATGAGGCCTTCCGAATGCTGGATGATGTGGAAAGATTTTCTTTTGCATTTCACACACTATATTAATGTTTAGATGTGTTAGGAAGATGTTTACTTTTATTATGGTTAACTCAAGGCCAGATTGTGGACCACTAGCCACCCAGACAGTTTTCTGCAGAATGGATATCTCATTCTTCTTCATCTTGTATTTGCGTTTCCTCAATACTTCGTTCCATTTTGGCAGTGAATCATTGAGAATGATTCTCTAAATACAGTTTTCTAGCCTGTTTTTCACCCTAATTAAAATACAGTTTTATGTTAAACTAGTGTATTTATGATAATGTAATGTGATAGTGTCAAAAGCCTCACTACGTAGCTCTTTTCATGATATGACCTTTTATGTTGCATAAAATTAAATTAGATTTAACAAAATTTGCTTCTGACAAATCTTTGTCGGCTGTTTCTCGCCTTTTTTTCCATTTCTCTATATGAGGGGATGTATATGTAAGAATTAAAGGGCAACTCCACTGCTTCAGACTAAAGGTCAATCTGGTTTCCTGTCTCTGACAGTAGCAGTAGCAGAAGCCTGAAGAGGAGAACAAGCATATAGTGGTAGCTGCCTATTATACTTTCCTAGTGTCCATCCGTATGCAACTCAGAGACTAGTGATGGTATCTATTTACTTGTCCTAGAAACACATTTTTGGAATTAATTTTTCGATTGGTTTTCAGTTCGTGTAAACTGACATCCCACCAATGACTGCTACAATCTAACAAGTGTGAAAAAATACCTTCTTTTGTTTCAAACATCTGGCCAATAACTTCATTTAAGATTCAGTGCATAGTTACTTCTTCTTCACTTTCTCAAGGTTGCCTACAATTTTATAGCTTCCCCCTCCTCAAGCCATTTCCGTTCCACCCTGCGAAGCCCTAGGTTTTAGTTATTCCTCAAAACAATAGCTAATCCTTATTTCTGATCACGCATGTTGCCCTTTCCTGTAGCTTTTCCAGTTCTGCTCCATCTTTTTTATGAGATGAGCAACTAGGGTCGTACACATGTTCAAAATGCAAGCACAGATGGATTTAAACTTTGTTGCTATATTTTCCATTTCCTAAACATTCCCTACTCCTGTCCTGTACATTCCTAATTTTTGTTTTGCTGTCTATTACAAGACCAAGAAGTGATAGCTGGGCTGTAAGCCATTCTGTAACACATTCTGTGTTTATAAACCTAACATTACTTTCCCTGTGTGCACCACTTTTTACAATATTCTCCTACATTGAATTTTATCTGGTATTTTATTGCCTTGTCAGCTTGGATCCTGAGATTGTTCTGCAGTTACTCCCAGTTCCTTCAGATTTACTACCCTGAATAGTTTAGTATAATCAGCAGGGTTTGTCAAGGATCATTAATGAATATGTTGAGCACAGACAACACTGTGACTTTGCTGATTACTTTCCTGAGAAAACTGATTACTTTTGTTCCCTATTTTTAACCCATTACTTTTTTATTTATTGTTGTATATACATCAGCTATACAACATGTGTATAGAAAACATGTGTATATTCTGGAATGTAATTGTGGAGTTGGTTCATGCACAAGCAATAAGGCATTGTACATAGTTTTCTATTTATTGCCTGTACTCAGGCTGTACAAACAGCACATACCCCATTGCTCTTACGCTACTGAGAAGTGTCTGTGTCTACATGCAAAATCCCAGACAGAAATATGGCAGCTCTGTTTTTCAGCTGCTGGTCTCCATAGCTGTCTAAGGCTAGGTCTACATTGTGAAAAAGCTTAGCTCCCCAGGTGGCTTTTGGATCCAGCACTCATGCACTTTTGCATTGCACGTGTTAGTTCACACTTAGCTTTCTTTGGCATGAGCTATTTCTTCCTGGCATGAACCTCCACAAAATTCTCAGGATAGTTCACTTCAGGGATGACTCCTAAGAGAGAATATAGACAAGACCAAGCCAGACTTGGTTCCTTTGGTTTTGTACACTGTCATGCCAAGCCCTGCAAGAAGATATCTACACGACCTTGGCATCAGCCTATAGAAACAGTGAACTGGTGTGCTCCCACACAGTCTTCACAATATGTCAGACATTCGAAACAGAAAAATCACAGATGTGTCTGAGGGCTATGGGTAAACTCTCTAGAGGTAATATTCTGAGGAAAATTGAACCAGGCACTCTCAGGAATGCACCAGACTACTCTAGAAGGTGCGAATATGATTGTCAGCCCGTTTTTACCAAACCGCCTAGGGGCCAGGTGCTCTTTGCAATGTTAGACAGTAGTGTAAGCAAACATGTCTCTGAGCCTGACATAAAAGTACATAGAGAAGATGGGAGGTTCTTTGCTTGCCCTCTACACGTCCCCTGACAAGGATTCTGCTGGGATCACAGCAGAAATTGCACTCACTGTCAGCTGAGTGTTTGATTGGGGTTGGTTGGCTGAGTGGGATTTTGTGGTGTTAAAGCCTAGTGAGCAGAAACCCCAATTTAAATACAAAAGGTTGAGTAGAAAAGCTGAAAAGACTGTATCAAACCTTCTGAATCATATTATCTATTAAGTGACCCAAGCATAGTTTTGTGACTATTTGTGCAAGAGACTTACATAGTTCAAGGAAAGGGAAAACCAAAAAGATTTCAACAACCCAGCCTGGAGAATCAGAGTTTGTATAAAAGGACAAGACATGAGGCGCATACAAGTGCAATTAGATCACATAAGCCTGTGTGCAAAACATGCTTGTTAGCTGCTATCTGAGGATGTCAGCAGGGAAGATGGGAAACAATATAGAAGGAGACTTGAAGATAGTGAAAGAAGAAGAGTGTGAAGTGATTGTGCTCTGCAGATCAGCCTTTTAAGTTTCTGTGCAAGATTGACGATTTTGTCATCCTGCTTTTTGATGAGGTGTTGAATGAATGTTTAAGAAGACAGCACTTATCACTGCTCATCAAAGTTTAAAAAAAGCTGTTTGTACTAGAAGACTGAAGATACTAGGTCCAGCCAGGTTAGGAGACAGTCAAGTATTAAAGATGAAAACACTGTGAAAGACATATATCAGGTGCTTGCACTATAGTGGGCAATAGTTTACATCTGTGTGCAAGAGCACAGACCTTGTTACTTGCTTTAGTGTTTCAACATACCTTTGATGATGAAAGAAGTGTACAGAAAATGTAAGACAAAGCACAAATCTAGCATTAAAAAATAGAAGCTGATCACATAGCATTATAACAAGAATAATGCAGTTACTGAATGGTGTCTTTTTGATTGGTTGTAATTTAGGTTGAATTGAGTACACAGAATTATTTATGTCAGCAAAAACAAAAGATGAATGGACAAAGTAATGAACTGGTACTGGTGATCAGAGGTCATTGAGTTATTTTCAGTTGCTAAACTGTTGGCATTAACATCTTCTCATATAGTGACAACTTGCAATTAATTTCTCTTCATTTACTCCAAGACTGTCCATAACAATTATTATACTGATTGTGTCTTTCAAGAAATATTTTGTCTGAAAAAGTTTAGACGGTAGTTTGTTTGCAAAGTACCGGGTGTTATGAGCTACTTACAATCTATGACTGGTCATCTTAAATCATATACAGCATTGACCCAAACTATGTAAATATGAGTATTAGGGTCAGACACTTGCCTTTTATTTGATCACATCGGGTCAGTTAAGAAAACAATTTGTAGAGAAAAAAAAAAGCTACAAGGGACAAACAATAGTTAGGAATGTTAAGATAAATAGTATTTGCAGTCATTTTCTAGATACTGATCACTCATACCATACAGCTGCCCTAATCTACGCTTCTCAGATGTTCATTCTGTTCCCACAATCATTATAAAATTTCCTTTAAAAAAGTCATTATTGTGACCAAGCAATATTAGGAATATTTGTGGCATTGTAGAAGAAAATGGTTGAAAGTGTTGATGAGTAACTGCCACCAGAGATAGTTACGTGAAAAAGAGGGATCATTATAGCTGTCCAGGGATAGCCTTGCATTATGAACATGTGGATCCCATATTTTTAAATTCCATGGATTCCTTTTTCCTGTGTGAGGCAAAGACAGACATAAACCATTAGAACCAACAACTAAGTGATGTGGTGGATTAGTGTGTTTCGGAACTTTCTGGTTTGCAGGGAAAACACTAAAACATCCTTTTTTTTCAGAGGATTTCGCAGTAGCAGGATTTCAGAGTATCCAGCAGTAGCAGGATACTGCTAGGAACTGTACCTATTCACAGTGTCTTAAAAAGGAGCCTGTAGAACTTTTTGTGATCTTTCTATTTTACCCCATACTAGGTCATTATGCCCATACAGATTTAGGAGAGGACCCTACCTGCCACAGGCAGTGTGATGCACATTGCCCAGTTTGTGGTACAGTTATGCAGTGAGTTTCCTCCTGTCTCGTACCTTCCACAAAAAGATAAGTATTTGAGACTAGCAAATGAGAGATCGAGTTTTTCCATTCCTGTTGTCTTGCACAATAGGGAGTCAAGTTGCGATTCATCATAAGAACAAATGACGCCCCAAATTAAACATAATTGTTGAAAGAAACTGTTGTCTCATTTTGATATGCAGCTGAGCAACCTTAGGTAGAACAACAGCTACAGTATGTGTCAGAGAGTCTCAGTAGGAGGCAACAAACCTGTCATTTGGATAAAGATTGTTGACAAATAGCAGAGGCCATCTGCAGCACACTGAGTTTCCTAAGTCTTACAACTTCTGTACAACTTCTCATAGGGATACCTTTTTTTCATCTGTTTGTACACAATCTGACCACTGTAGCACCCAGGCCCACCTCCATCTGCTCATACCTGTCAGCCCCTGAGTAGCAGTTGCCTCCATTTAATTATAATTTGTGCCACATTTTCAAATATATGTAGTGTATCTCCTAGAAGCTCCTGACTGAGCAACAGCTGACTGCCTCAGCAGTGAAGACCTGCCTTTCCTGAGATTGCTGATGGTGGACAGCTACTTCTCCTGCCAGTCACCATGCATTTTGACTGTTTCTTGTGCAGTACCACTGCCTATGTATTATCCCTTCCTTGTGTGCTAGGATGGGCAATAAATGGAACAGCCTAACTCTATCCAGTTTCTTCAAATTTGCAATTTTTTACATTGAAACTCAGACAAATGGTGAAATGCAGGAGGTGAAAGTAAGGATCATGAATGTGAAGGACAACTTGGGATTCCACCCCAGTTGAAATAAGCAGCTCTGCACCCTCCTGAGAAAATTTACTGAGCTGTAATAGTCTCTTACAAGCTCTCCATTCTCCTGTGTATTTCTGTGGAGACCTAGAAATTTAAGATTTGGCAGAAATCCTGAGTGCCTGGTCCTGTCTACTAAATGGAAATATATGTGGACTGCCAAGTTTCGATTAGGATTTGGATTGGGATCCAAGTTTCCCTATAAACATATGAAGTAATCTTTCTGCTCAATTCAGTACCCATCAGGCCTTAGTTAGAACATCGGTCCAGTCCTGGGCACCTCACTTCAAAAAAATTAGCCAATTGGAAAGAGACCAGAAAGAGAGCAATAGGAGGTCTAGAAAACATATACTACTAGGAACAACTGCAAAAATTTGGATTGTTTAGTCCTTAGGGTTTTAGGTTGATTTGTTTTCTATTGAGAGTTATTTCCAAGCCAGATCATTCCAATGATTTTGTTTATAGTGCTGCTCCACAAACAGTTATATTTGAAGGGTTAGTGAACTTGAGCATCTGGGAGGAAAAAGTATCTGGGGGAAGGGAGGGATGAAACTCCTTCAGCCATCTTTGTCAAGAGATCTAACAAATCAGACAACTACAACCCTGCATCTAACCATATATACTGGGGGGTAGGGGTGTTTTGTATTCCTTTTTTTTCTCTTGGCATATGAATTGCTACCATTCCTTGGTCAGTACAAGTTGTCAGTTATAACTTCTCCATCCCAGAAACAGATCAGATAATGAATTCTGACACTGTCTGTGTCTAATCTTCAAGTTCTCAAATCTTGCAACGTTGGGGTCAAGCACACTGAGATGTTCAGACTCTTGTATTTTCTATCAACTTCATGTAGCTGTTCATACATCTTTCTGTCTTGGCTCAAGGCATGTACCTCAAGAAATCCAAGCTCTGATTAAAAGAGCTAGGTACAGTTGGCTCTACCTGTAGCCATCCCATCTCCACAGCATGAATTAAATCCATGTGAAGTAAGCAAACGTGTTTATCTTCCCTTCTGCAAGATGGTTCTAGCACTTTGGCTAAATCTAATGAAATGCTTGCTGCATGTTAGTGATGAAAGTAATGGACAAGGTGTCCTTGAGGGCAGATCTGAACTCATCTTAACTGACAGCATAGATGTCCTCAAAGACACTTCCTACATTTCCTTTGCTCAGGTTTAACCTGTCTAACTTTGGACATTTAACAGAGGGAGTGGTGGTGTTTAGAACTGTTCTTTGGAGTTGCCTCCCTTCACTGACAAGAAGAAAAAATGTAGGCTAACTGTGCTTCTGAATTAATTGTTTCCGTTACATATCAGGATGTATACTAGCTAAATTGACTCCTGCCATTCTTGTAGCTAAACTTAAACTCCTCCTCCTCCAGGCAACAGCTCTCACTATTGCATCACTAACGAGTTTCTCTCTTCCCATGTACCCTACTGCTGCCACCCTTCCATTTACTTGGTCTGCAGAGGATCATTGGTTGAGTGGTCCTTGCTCTGCTCTGAAATTAAAACCATAAAAGCAGTAGATAAGGAGAGGAAAAGAGGTTTAGTTTCCTTTAATCCTTTTGCAATTCTGAGAAAGGGCTCTAATAATTAGTCTTTTATGTGGTCTTTATGCACCATGCAGATTTTACATCTTCTGCTGATATTGTGCTGATGCAGGAAGGCTCAGAGGTCCTATTCTCACAGCCTTCCAGAAGTTTGGATATGTATCTCAGGCTTATCCAAATGTATCAGATGTGGGAATTGGACTGGAAAGCTCATGGGACATTCACGTTTTGTCTATAGTTGATCTAAATATGACACGTTAGCAACTTGCTTTGTGGTCTTTCAGTACTTTAACTTCTGATTTAGAGCAGGAAGGGTGGAGGTCTCAGAAAATATTAAACGATAATAAAAAGCACTGAACTGATTTTAACTTCGAATAAGCTTTGGTTTTAAGTCAAAGCTCAGGTTATGGTTCAGGCTGATTATTATTGGAGATTACTGCCCATAAATGTGGCATCGTGGGTTGTGAGATTTGTATCTTAAGCTGCCTTTCAAAGACAACCACAAAGTCTGTAAGATTATATTTTAGTGGTAGTACTTTGCTTCATTGAAAAAGCTTCCAAAGGCAAGTCTTGCTCAGGCCATCTTCAGTTCCTTAGGTTTGTTTTATCTTCTACTCCACCATCTTCCTCTTTCTGTTGTTAATAATTCTTATGCAAAACAAATAAAAGATAGGAATAACAGTATAACTTCTCATTTGAGTATGGTTTCAACTTGCTTTGCACAGGTGTAATTGGTGAAACAGAGTGGAAACAGAGTCAGTGGCCTCATACTCCTTAGCACTTCACTCTTTCATGACCACATCCAACCAGTATTCTCAATTCCTCAAACCATCCTTTTCCAAGCCACCTACTAAAAGCAGCTTTTTGAACTATAAAATCTTCAGTGTTATGTCTTATCACCAACTTCGTTTGACCCAAGCCAGTGCCAGCCAAAGGTACGCCTTCAGAGAAGCTCCCTGGAGGATGCACAAACCAAAATTCTGAAAAGTCAGTTTAGAGGAATGTTAGCCAGTTCCATCCTGTCCAGTTACCCTACTAAGAGCAGCAGCTGCCTTCACAGGCCCAGCAGCTTCTTATCACCATTTGGGAAACTGGAAAGTTTCAGAAGCTCTCAGTCATCATCACATTCCATCCAGCTGAACTCACTCTTCATCTGCGGTGTTTCTGCTGACAGAAGAAATGGCAAGGGAGAGAGGGACTGCCTGTGGATTGCCACGTATATGGAATAATCTGTGAAATAGGGAGGAAGATGCAAAGTGGTCCTGTTCCTCTGCATTAAGAGGATTGCAACTAGTATTGCAGTTGTTTAAAGTGTGTTCTAAGAACCTACTTCACAAATAACATGACTACAGAAAAATGGTCACTACATCACACTGCAAAGAAGTTGAATTTGGTCCCAGAATCAAGTGGTTCTCATTGCAGGTTATGTTTTGATCCATTGCAGTACTGCCTTGGTAATGCATCTTGTAATCTGCTGAGTTGTCTTTCCTAACAAATTGCTTGAAATAATTTCACTCAAGTTCTAGGATATTTTGTAAATTTTTTTCTTCATATTACCAGCATTTTTATAAAAACATAGAACATTTGGAATTAGCATAAAGAATTATGTAAGTGCAATTTTTCACTTACATTTTTTACAGTCCCTCTGTGCAGAGCAAGACAGCCAGTCAGCTTTCTGTTGCCTTGTCATTTATGTAATGATCACTTCTATAAACTATAAAAGCAAGTTTATTTAAGTTAAATATACTTGGTTTCTGTTGAGAATATATTTCTAGCCTTTGGGACCTGTAAAGAGAGCACATGCATAGCTACAGGGCACATGTCAAGTTGATATGGGAAATGTTTCTAATTATAACGAGTTGGAAATGGTTTGGGTATTGAAAGCTATGCTTTTACAGTGGATGTGGTCAAAGGGGATTAGTTGTAATTGTTGAAGTTTACAGAGTTATGGCTGTAAAACAATAGTGTGCTATCTGTTTTAAAACCATAATGGAGGCCACAGCTTTTTTATATTTATTTATTAAATTAATTTTCCTTTCCAAGTTCCTAAAATGCATGGAACCAGGAATGAGTAACTACTAATGAGACTTTTCCCCCAATAATATTAATTTTTTGCAGTGCTTATTACCAAGCCTAGTTACAAGTCACATTATATCACAGAAATTATTTACTTTATGCATTTTTTGGAGTGAAAAGTTCTACGGCATGGAAATGCCTGAGCCCACACAATGGCATAAACTCAGATACAAGAAAAATACAAGGAAGTATGTTGAAATGCCTTTTTTGTTTCAGTATTCACTGAAAAGGAGCAGGAGCTCCAAAAAGAAGCTAATATTTACCTGGTTTTTACTTGATAAAATTTACAAACTCTACTGAGTAGGTTAGCCAAGCTTCTAGAGATTCATTCTGAAAACTTGGGGAGAAAAACGACTCCCCAGATAAATGAGGAAGTACTAAATAGAATATCTATCTTTAAAAAGGGAAAAAACAAAGACCTAGAGACAAGTCAGTATATCCTGAGAAAAAATATGGTAAAACTAACTTTAAATATGTGTTTATAAGCACCTAAAAAATTTTGGACCAAAAAGAATTAATCAAAGCATTAACCAAAGAGAAGTAATACCAAATCAACCTAATTTTCAACTGTGATGAGAGAAAAATCTTCATGTATAGGAGAAAAGCAGTAGATACTGTAAATTTGGGAGAGATTTTTGAAACTAATGTCTCTAATGATATTCTCTTAACCAAGATCAGCAAGCAAAATCTAAGTGAAAGTCTTACAGTACGGAAAGCCATACTCAGGAACGAGCAGTTTTTCACTGCCAATTTGAACAGAGGCATCAAGTTCCACGACAGTCTCTTCAAGGAATCTCCTAATCAAAAATTAATTAATAACTTGAATGAAGGAACTGAAAATATGATTATAAAAGTTGCAAGCGATATGAGACTTGGAATAGTTGCAAGAATTATGGAGGACTGAATAAGAACTCAAAAAAACATTGACAAATTAGAGAAATTATCAAATAAACAAGAGACCACTTAACTGGAGCATGTGTGAAGTGCCACATTTAATTAGAATTAATCAAATTCACAGTTACAGAATGAGGAATGATTGCTTAGATTTCTTCCATGTATCCAAGGGTGGTGGATCACAAATCAAACATGAAGCAGTATTATCATATTACTATAAAAAAAAAAAGGAATTATGCATAAATGTATAAGTATACATTTGTCCTTTGCAGGAAATATTAAATGTTCCTTCATGTATCAACACTGGTAAGATTCCGTAAGAGTACTGTGGCCATGCTGTGGGCACAAGCAGCAGGAGTGTTGAAAGGTCTAGAAAACCTGAAATCTTTAAGGAAAGCATTGGAAAACTGGGCTTGTTTGGAGAGCAAAAGTTGGTAGGTAGATAGGTAGGTGTGATAATAATTCCCGAATATGTAAAAGGTTTCTGCAAAGAAAAAAAAAAAAATTTCTTTATCATGTTAGTTTACAGTTTAAACAAGAATTGATGGGGTCAGATTACAACAAGGCCATTTAATTGCATACTGAAAAAACTTTCTCATGTAGATAGTGGAACAGGTTACCCAGGAGGTCATAGAATCTGAATTTTTGAAAGTGTCTAAGAATCATCTCTATCAAGAATAGCTTTCCTATCTAAGGCCAGTGGAGTACCCACAGTATTCTGGCATCTTTTCAGCTATATTCATAGAATCATAGAACAGTTTGGTTGGAAGGGACCTTAAAGACCCTGTAGTTCCAATCCCCTGCCATGGGCCAGGACACCTTCCAGTAGACCAGGTTGCTCAAAGGCCCATCCAGCCTGGCCTTGAACACTTCCAGCGATCGGGCATTCACAGCTTCTCCGGGCAATCTGTTGCAGTGCCTCATCACCCTCACAGTGAAGAATTTCTTCCTGATAGCTAATCTAAATCTTCCCTCTTCCAGTTTAAAGCCATTGCCCCTTGTCCTATCACTCCATGCCCTTGTAAAAAGTCCCTCCCCAGCTTTCTTGTAGGCCCCTTTAGGTCCTGGAAAGCTGCTCTAAGGTCTCTCCGAGGCCTTCTCTTCTCCAGGCTGAACAACCCCACCTCTGTCAGCCTGTCTTCATAGGAGAGGTGCTCCAGCCCTTGGATCATCTTCGTGGCCCTCCTCTGGACTGGCTGCAGCAGGTCCATGACCTTCTTGTGCTGAGGAC
>NW_009608681.1:0-24903 GCF_000690535.1 Cariama cristata
TCACCCAGCCGCTGCACGGTGTCCTGCGAGGGAGTACAGAGAGCTGTTGCGCTCGAGAAAAGGGAGGGAGGGAGGGAGGGGGAATTATGCCTTGAGGTAGTAAGACTGCAGCTCTGAAGGTCTCCTTAAATGCATTGATCGCTAAACCTCATGCCATACGGACGTTTTGTCTCGGTGATAAGTAGCAAAGAGCCACCAGATGCTTTCAATTTATATAGAAATGCTTCTGTGCTTTTGCCACTTCAGGATCAGCTCTGGAGGTCTCCCGATTAGCAGCGATTCAGAAACAGTCCGGAGGGTTTTCAGCATAGCCGGCACCGGGATGGCAAAGGAGGAGGAGAACGGGAAAGCTTCCTTCAGGCTTTGCGTGGATCTACCTGGGTGTAATGCGTATAGAGATGTGATCTGGGCTTCCTCTAACGGAGGAATGGTAGAAAGCTAGTTTGCGAAGTGTGATTACTGCAACGTAGGAGGATTACATAGTTTTGGTATCTTACTATCACGAATGTCAGGAGATAAATAATGGAGTGATATTCTAGATGCTATTAAGCCAAGTTGTAAAAATTATAGGGGGATAGACATGAGGAGGAGGTGGAAAGAAGAGGAGGAAAGCTGAATAAATCTAATATTGATAGTAAGTTGTTATTGGTCTCAATTTAAAAAAAAAAAAAGGTTGGTTGGTTTTTCTTTTTTAAATGGAGCGAATTGTATTGGTGAGGGGCAAGATTTTTGAACTAGCTGGAAAAAGAGCAGGAACATGCAGCCTCAATCCACAGCAGGGGATAGTAAATGGGAGTGGGGAAACATCTGCATATGGAAAATATTCCCATTCAGGTTGCTAGGGGAGAGGAAAACTCTGCAGTGTTTTTTAAATTTTATTATTTTAATAAGCATCATCGTGGTGAGGGATTTATTGTGCATTTTTTATTTTCTGACACCTCTTTGAAGTAATCTTGAGAATTTCTTGAAGTGATTCCAATCATTTGAGAGGCTATTCCAAAAACTCTTGGGATTTATCTTCCTTTGGGAATGCAGTGGCAAGGAACACTTGTCAACTGAAGATTGTGGTGTTTGTGAGGGGGCCTTTTTTCTTTGTTTTTGAGAAAAACAGTGTTTTCTGACTATTAAAAGACAACTATGACTCTTTTGATGTTAAGGTAGAGTTAGAGAAGAGTGTGGATGGTTAAGAAAAAGCCAGTAACTAGATTTGGATCATTTGCTTTGGAAATACTGAAAGTCTGTCTTTGAGGATTTATATTTCTAAGAATACAGCTGCAGCAGACTTTATGAAAAATGACTGAAGCTTTTTCTTTGCGAAGTGCTGGTGTTTAAGACTGGGGAGCAGGAACTGTGATGTATTTGTTCCATTTCAGAAAATCAGAGCCGTTGAAAACAAGTAGCAGACAGCAACCCCCTCTCCCAGCCCCTTAAGTTCAGAGCTTATGAATGTCATAATTATCTACCAGGGCCAAATATTCCCTCTACTAATTTCCTCACAAGGGAGGATTTTAACTGGCAATGTTATTATGCTAAAACAAAAGGATTTTTTTCTTAACCTTTCAGAGCTGTCCAGACAATTCATCCAGAGTGAAAGACCCAAATTTAATTAGCTTTGCTTAATAAAAAATGGAACAAAACACAACACACACACCCCACCAACCCCCATCCCAACAAAATAGCCTGCTCCGCTCTGTAAATCTTCTCTGTAGCATATGTAGTGATACAACACTCAGAAGAAGAGGCTTTATTGTTTTCTACCAGTGTCTGGGGAGACTGACTTAAAGTGGATGACACGGACATCTTCCCGGATTGCAAAATCCTATTTCTTTTGTCACTCCACATAACACACATTTCTTTAGTTTAGCATTTTTTGTTAAGTTGCAGTAGAAAATGTTTTGCTTGTAGAATTTAATCTATTTTGTGCTCATCCAGGAGATTCATAGGAGGGAGTACTTGTTCAGTCATTGTGCTTTAAGTTTCCTCCTTTCACTGCTTTGATACTGACTTTCTGTTTTTCGTGAAGAGTTTCTCTTTACAAGTGCTTATAAGGGACTGTTTGTTAATAAGGAACATCCCCCAAAAGCGATGCCAGCATGTGCGTCTTATTTACCACAGTGCAGTCACTTTCTAGAATCCTGCTTTTTTTTCTGCATTTTGCATAGGGAATCCATGAAACTTGGAATTTTTGAAATCAAGGAGTTTTTCTACTGGATTAAGTGGAACTAATATTTTACTCCAATTGTATACCGAAATCTGAAACATATCCTGAGACTTCAGCTAACCATTGTTTTCTGCTAGCAGTTGATTTATGCAACGGCATTAAGATTACAATACGTCTACTACCTTCTCTTCTCATTTCAACCTTCAAAAAAAAAAAAATTTGGACAAAAAGTATTGTTGGATTTACTGTTTCAGCTTATGTAACTCCTCTTCAGGTGAAGATGAGAATCAAAATGTCCGCCTGAAAATAAACCTTGATTGATGAGGTGTTCTAAAAGATTGTCTTAAGAATGGATGATTGAGAAATATGTAGAGAGTTTTGGTTCATGCACTCCTATACAAAATGGAGTTAGATATTTTTATCGTTTGCAGTGGCTCTAAATCATGAAATGTATGGAAGAAAGTCATAAAGCTTTAAAGTCTTTTCGAAGAGGTTGAATATCATCATTTTGGCTCTTTCTTTTTTTTTTTCTTACAGCACGGTTCATATATTTATTTAGAATACTAATTATTTTTGTCAATGGGAATGTTATTGGAGTGTTACGACTAATTTATGTATGATTCGCCTTTTGTGGCCTTCTTCAACAAGTATTTTGAGAACAAATGCTGTATTTGCTTGCCCTTTCATTGACCTTTCCTTTGAGGCACCTTTCCCAAGTGATTCACGTTTACTTACTGATTTTCTTCCAATGTACTCCAGTAATCCCCCAGTTACATTCAGCACATGCCATTTGATTCCAGCACAATTGAATCAAGTTAAGATGACATTTTGGGAAACACATGTTTTAACTACACTGTAATTTGTGGCTGAGAGTTGAAAATCCATTATTGAAAGAGTAGGGCATAGACTTCTCCAGATAAAGAATCTGGATAATAACTGGTATTCATATTTTAAACAGTTCATACGAACTAATTCATGCCAGATGTTTTCTTTTTGTTTGTTTGGGTTCTTAGCACACACATTGGTTTTATAAAATAAGGGCAGTATACTTGATGAAACATATCCTGTGGTTTTACATGTCACAGGTCATTTGAGTTTTATTTTTGATGTCTTGAAATTCAGAAATGGGAGAGACGTGAGAGAAAACTTACAGATATCCTGATGTATTCAAATCTGAAGGCTCATTGGAGTCTGACCTAGTAATTATGTGCCATCCCTGCCAATTTTCCCCCTGTTGTGTCTTTAACTGCGTTCTAGTTTAGGTATTTGACTAAAATAATTCAGTTTTCAGTAACTAGTTTAAAACTTAGAATAATTTTGAATATTAATTAGTGCATTCAGAGCCCTGCTTGCTGTTACTTCAAGAACCTGAGGATGTCCAGCTTCAGTAACATAATTCTGCACTCTTTCACAAAATCTTTTTATTGCTTTTGTAGCTCAGTCTCTCTTAATACTGTGATTGTATGGATTTGGATATTTAAAGGGTATCAGGAAAATTAAGAGTTAATTTAAAACAGCAAGATACTTTTTGGATGCCTTGTGTCATGCTGTAACATCTTGAATGAGGTATCTTAAAAAATAAAGGTACCAATCTTATTTTTGTTATATGGCTGGATTTTTGTATTAGTTGTTATCATTTGACTCATGACATCCTTAGTTGGAGAAGACATTTTCTGATTTGCTGTGCTGTAGGCGAGCTCAAAATCTACCTCTTAATTTATTGAATGAAAAGAGTAAAGGAGTTAGAGAAATAAAAAAGAACTTAGGGAGAGTCATTTGTCTGGCTACAGCTATTTGTGGTGACAGCTGATGATATTAAAATCTTTTTGTACTGGAAAAGAAATCCATTTAAAAGTTACTTGAATTATGTGGAAAGGAAACAAAGACTACATGTACATACACAAGTCTACTTTTTAGAAAACCTTGTTAAACAAGACCCCTAAGCTTTTGAATAACCTGCATTTGAGTAGCTCCATGGGAGCACTGTTGGTTGCACTAATTCAGAGGCTGTCACACCGAGCAGTTGACTTCAGTGAATTTTGGAGCTGTGGAGTATGTGAAAACATCTCTTGAAATGGCAGGAGGTAAACAGCTTTCATTTTTGCAGTGGCATGAGATGGGACAATACTATCCATTTATGCTGCTGTTGTGATTTAGGAAATTCTGATTAACAAAAAAATTCTCTCCTTGCATCTCTGCATCAAAACCTAGATTGTTAACGACATGACAGGGGACTAGTGGCTTGAACTACAAATGTAAAGTAAGATCTACTGCAGAATGAGATATTTATAACGTAGTTATTAAATATGAAGATGACTAGGAGTATTGTGGCCAAACCCTACTGATTCTAGTGGGAGGAGAATTTCTGTGGACTGAAGTTTGTGTTTGCATGAGAAACAAACAGGACCAGTTCTTTTTAAAGCAATTATTTTACTGTATGAAGTAAATTAATTTGGGAAGGAGGTAGACAGTGAAGTGTATCAACTAAAAATTCATTACACAAACACTGCTTATTACAGAACACTACTACCACTTAAAAAACCAAAACCAAACACCTTCTGAAATGTTTTACCTGTTTTCTGCTCTTTTTAGAAAAGAAAAACAGATGTTTGATTTCATCTGTTCTTTAATATAATATGCAAGGAGCATTGCAAATAAGGCTAAGAGATCAAGTCTTCTGAAAACCTGTTTGAACACATAATTTCAGTAAGCCTAGAGACCTACTAACCAAGGCTGTCGTTTGCCACCAGTGTCCGTAATCTAGGCATAACGTTATCTGAAATAGCCAGTTCGTGGATGGACAACATCCAGATAAACTTGGGAAGCAACATTAAGTACTATGGGGGTTTAGTCAGCTTCTTCATTGATCCTGCCTATCATTACTGTAATAAATTTTCTCTTATCCAAGTATTATATAAGTTCCTTCAAGAACTAGCTTTCCATAAAAAGTATAAAATGTTGACATGTTAATTTATGCTTATTCAAGATGTAGTGACTCTTTTCCAGAAAAAATGGAGAAGCGGGGAGTAGAAGTGGCTTTTTCCCTCTTTGCCCAGTTGTATTTTTCCTCCTACCTAAATTTTTATTGTGACTTTAGAAGGGTACGCTGTTTTTTATTTAGTGTTCTAATTACCTAAGTAGCATTGCTAAACAGCAGACAAAGGCTGATGAATAACTTCATAATTCAGCAAAATCCAAAGTAATACATAATATACCCATAGCATATGAATAGCTTATTAGGGTATGAATGACAATTCCCTTTTCAAAATGACCTTTCCAGTTAGCTGATATTAAACTGATTATTTACATTGCGGTTGTAGCGTAAGTAAGAATACCAGTTGTTTGGCTACGAGCTGAAATTCATACGAGAACTTGCTGTCCTCATCACTTTGCCCAAGAGGTGCCATTTGGAGCATACTATGAATTCAGTTTAAAAACAAAATCATTGCCATCAATTTTCTTGCTACTAAAACACATTGCACCATATTCAGTCAAGCTGCAAGCAATTTCAAACCCATTAACTTTGTAGACCTGTGTACTGCAGCTGAATTTGGCTTGTATGAAGTCAGGTTTACACTTAAAATAATAAAGTATTTAGAAAGAGAGAGACGCAAAACAGTGTACGGAGATCCTTGTGGCATGTGTCGCAGACAGACATAAACAGGTAGAGAGGTGATTCTGTCTCTTTCTATGAATAGTTCTCTGTACTGATCACGCAAAAAGGAATTTTCTTCTTTATTATTATAGGAAAGGTGTGATCAAAAGTGCAATGTTATGATGCCAATATTATGTCATTATGCTATCTTAATTGGTCAAAGCGAAATAAACTAAAGCTCCAGGGTTTGGGGGAGAGGTTATAAAAGGGGGATGTGTTAAATATACTGAAGACCAGTTAACAGGAATAACATAATACAGCATTATTTTTAAAGTTCTTGGACATCCCATACTCAAACTAATGTGCTTACTGGATCAGAACAAAGATTGATGTACTTCAGTGACCTCGATGCGACAGACTCAAGGCAGGGGCTGTAAAGGAAAAACAGAAGTACAGAACAAGAACAGTGTGATACTTCCATCGGTGCACCCTACAACATTCTGGGATATGTCAGGTGATATCTATGTGATCTTCCTTAATAATCTTGGCAGATCTTTGTTGCATGAACTTGTTCTTAAAAGTGTCAATACTTTGATCTACTTGGTGCACTGTGTAAACAACTTAAGGGGAAAAATGCTGAAAGAAGCCTGAAAAAAAGAATGTTTGGTCCCTTAGTTGCCATGTTGTAAGTAATGGAGTAATACCAATTCCTTACTCAACTCTTCCATGACATTCATAATTGTATGTACCACAGAGAAGCTGCCCGTCTCATGTAATGGGCTCAGAACTACATGTTATATTCATGGACTTTTCAGTCATTTAATTACATGTTTTGTTTGGTGTTCCTTTCCTACTTTTCTTTAGTATTTTATTTCTTTTACCAGGCTTTTGGTAATGTTTATCTTAATTTAACAAATGGTAATGTGAAGTACTTGAATTTTAAGCTGATCTGCATCAGGCTAATTGTAAAAAAACCTCCCTCCATGTCCCTGAGTGTCTCTTTTGCACTGTAATCAGTGTTGCAAGTTCTGCCTTACAAGGGGATGGGGGCTAAAAGCGTTCAAGGAGTTACCCTGGTAAAATGAATGCAGAGAGAGATTTGATTGCTTGGAAGAAGACTCCCGGGGATGAACACACAGAGAGTGCAGAGGTACTTGAAAGGAAAGCGTGATATATGAGTAAATGGATATAAACTGGTTACAAAAAAAACCTTGAAGATGAAAATTAATTTCTGGCCAAAAAAGCAGTGACTCTAGAGCATTGTAAGAGTGAAATAAAAGAACTGTGGTTATTCTTAGGATGGTTTTTCATTAATTTATGACAGGATTACATCTAATGGGTCCTTGGAATATCCTAGGAGATCCCTTCAAATGATATGCTTCTGAGACATTTTTCATATGAAGGTTCTCAAGACATAGGTGGGAAAAATAATTTTCAAATTGCTGAATGATACTTTCTGGAAAATATAATTATTTGAATGTTTTTCATCCATTAATAGGTGTTACATAGCAGATATTACTACTTAACGCAGTAAGAATTGCCAGTTTCTTTGGTACCTGTTGCAGATTCTTCTGGTGTTGCTAGATGTTGTCCATATAGTTAAAAAAGGGCAAAAAAAACTGCCCTCTACAGTTGTTCCTGGCAAAACTTCAAAAAATCAGGTGCTTGGGTGTCAAAAACCTTTTCTGTTTTTTTAATGTCTGAAAATTTTTTTCTCATTTCCTTACATCTCCTTGAAAGTGGGGGGAAAAAACCTAGTCTTAGAAAATGCAGCCTTAAATGATTTATTTGCATGTATGACGATAATGGAGAATTACGAAGATAAAATTGCACAACATTGAAACATTGTGTGTTTTGCTAATCAGCTGAATAACTTTGTCAGACATCTGTATTTTGCAATAGAAGGTTTCCTTTTATTGCTTTCTGTTTGCTTTCTGTTCCTGAATTCTAATTTTGCAAGTCTTACCTGGGATTTGAAATTCAAGATGGATTGTACCCAACTGGGCATTGCCCTCAGTAACAAATAATGCAGTAATTCACCTGCTCCTGTGCTTTCTGTGTTGGGGAATAATACCCTAACTTTAGATTTATGAAAAAAACAAATGCTGACTTTTTCCAATGAAGACTGTCTATGGTATAATATGAAAGCTACATCTATTTCTGTGTAGTTTATTTTAAGAAAATCATGTTACGCGAGATGAGTTCTGCTGACAGAACTGTACACACCCTGCAGCCATGGAACTCCCACTGATGTGGATGGGAGACTGGCGTGCCAAGAGTACTGTTTTAGGGGTTGTACTGATTGCAGCTTTCAGGGTCTGATTGAAGCTTTCAGGAGTTGTATAACTCCCGTGTGAGTATGTGGGAATCTTGATTTACTAAAGAATAGAAAATCAAGCTCTAACTTTATATTGAAGTGGTGGGCATGTTTATAAAGTAGTGCTGAAAAAGTGAGGGGCAAATCCAACAGCACAGAAGAACAAAGAACTGGAGGGATGTTCTGGTGCACCAGGTTCTATTCAAGATAGTACATGAGACAAAAAGGGTATTTTTCTCTGTTTTTTTAATAATGAAACTAAACATATGTTCTAAGTATTGTAAGCTACTGATTTCATTTTCTACCTCTGGGAATATATGAGAAAGTTGAACTTCGTGCAATTGTTCATTATGGTTGCTTAGATGTTGCAGCCCAGGTCATAGCTGTGTTGGAGTTCACCATTCAGTATAAAAATTCATCATTTGGTTTTGTTTGTGGTTTTGAGAGTTTTGATTTACTTGTTTGTTTTGGTCTGTGGCCTTGTGACACCAGTCAAAATTGTTCCTTTAGACATTCAGTATTCAGGTCGTGCGTATCGGTCTGTACGTGTGCTGTCTGAGTGATTGGATGTTAAATGGATTTGTGGCAGTTTATGGCAGTTCCACACAGGGGGTTCAACAGCTTTTAGCATTTAGTTGAAATAATCCTCCCCAGCACCTCTGCATTACATTTCTGTGAATGTCTGGATTATACAGCCTGCGTACATACAGAATTTATGTTGCTGGGTTTGAGAAATCTCTCGTAGGTGATGTTTTCTATCAAGCTCTCCTAAACTCATGGTAGACTTATTCTGACTTTACCATTCTTAGAATTAAATTTACAGATGGTTGTTTAATGTCACAGTAGTGGGTTTCAGTTCTGAGTGCATGATTTGCTTACACGCTGCTAATCTTAAAATGAATTTTGATCTTACATTCACTTTTTCTGTATCATTTGCAAACATTAGTGTAAATGAAAAGATTCCTAGGTGTCTTCCAAAACCTCAGAAATCACCTGTTTCATTCTGTGCAACCCTTTACGTGCCACACTGTCGTAGCTTTGTTTGTTTGGTTTTTGTCCTAGGTACATGGAAGAACAGTATCTGCTATATATAGGAGCATATCTAACTAGGGAAACTATTGTTTCCTGTAAAAATTTTGATGAAAAGAAATACAATTTCCTATGAATTGTGCATTTTGCTCAGGACCTCATTTAAAAGAAGAAAAACCAACCACAACAAAACAAAACCAAGAAATATTCCTTTTTAACACAAAATTCCTTGTGCTGTTAGGTAGAGTTCTGGTATCTGTTCTTCTGTGCCATTTTAAACCAGGAAAGACAACTGTACCCATTGAGTGGACTGAAAAATTAAAAAAGACTTCTGTAAATATTATACAAGCTATTCTAAAGAAATACTGATATTTTTTTAAAAAAAAAAAAACAGTGATAGTGAATGTTACTATTGTTTTAATGCACCTTAAATGTGTTTGACTATTTTCTAGACTCTCAAGACTGCATTCAGCAGGCTTCAGAGGTTTCTAGACAGTCTCTGTTTATACCCAAGTCAATGAAAGTTAGCCCTGCAGAAAACCTTTTTCTGTTCCTAACCACATTGAATCCATTACATGTGACCTGCAGGTATTAAAGCAACATCTCTAACTGTCAACCTGTCGAACAATCTGTTTCTGCAGTGCTGATCTATTTTTTACCTATGATAATGGCATAATGAATTTGTAAAAACATTTGATCAGAAAAAAACAGTGTTGTGATGGGGGGAAAAGAAGAGGGGAAACTCAAACAGCAGGAAGGAAGGAACACCTAATATTTATTGAAGGTGCATGTTTTCCTCAAAGAAGAGACACTTTCTTCCTTGGTGGTTGTTGTTTCTTGGTTTGTTGTTTGGTTTTTTTGGGGAGTGGGGTGGGGTGAGGAACTGTTAAAAGTAAAATTCTGTTTTCATAGTCCAGGTGTGTTTTAAAACATCATACAAAGCTTTACATAATGGCTTTGAAAGATTTTAGTCTTAAGGCTGGAAAACAGGCCTTACTTAGAGATCTGGATGACGGGCCTTTTGTGTTCAGTGTGGAGTTGTGTTTTTTGTCATAAGAACACTGAAGACTGAACAAAGGTCAGTTGGACTGTTTCCTGGAGATAGAGTGAACATTGTTAAGAGCCATGTTTATAGAAATCATGACAAGCTGTGTGGTGTCATTTTCTGTTAACATCTGATTCTATTCTCTTACCTACTGTTGGCTCTTAGGAAACCGTGATTGCTTGTCTTGCAGATAGGCTATCGTGAGGCTTCTAAAATGTCAGGCAAAGGTAATGTAGGCATTCTCACAAGTGTTCATTAGATTCATAAAAGCCCTGGAATGGTTCTGCTGTTCACATTTCCATTTGAACTGTAGCCACATTTGCAAATATATGAGTGTTCCAAGTTTATTTTGCTTGAATTATCAAATAAGTTAAAGTAATATCTTAACATTGTTACCTGAGATTTTTCTGAAGTTCAGTCCTAAAAAATAGCTGCACATGTCTATGACAAAGAATTACTAAAACATCGAAAATGAGAATATAAGCTTTTCTAAGCAATTGTTAGGAAAATAATGCACAGTGAAGCAAAAGCTACTCTTCACAGTAAACACACAAACCAAACATTTTTATTATCAGTCTAATTGTTCATGAAATATCTTTGTGTAAGGCTTAATTTGTAACTGCATAAAGAATTGGTGGAGTTTTTTCAGTCTTTACATTATAAAAACTACTTTTGGCGTCTTGCTGTCCTTCAAGAAGTAAAATGAGAGTGGAAACAGTTAACATTTTCCGATTCATTGAGTTAACGCTGAGCTTTGCCCTACATCCATTTGGCAGAATTTCTCTTCTCTTGCAGTGTTTTCATTCACTTGCTTTGTGCAGTGTAACTGCATTATCTAAACTGAATTGTTAAGGTATGATGTTAGGGAGGTAAATATTTCTGTGGTAAAACTTGTGATTCCAACCTCTTACACTTGGTAATGCAGATGGTCAGTTTACAACCTGGCAATAAAAAGGGCTGATTCAACTGAAAAATGAAGTGTATGATTTGCTAGTAATTAGGAGTAACAAGTGAAACACATTTTTTTGATACCAGAATACAGTACCTGTCTTAAAAAAAAGCACATCGTGTGTCCACCCAGTGTCGTATGTAGAGATATTCACATAACAAAATCTGTTATTGTAACTGACACAAATGACATCTTTTTGAACCTGAAGAGAGAAGCTAAAGGGGGATGGAGACTTTCTGTTTTTTAAAGTAAAAATAGTTTCTGCAGATCAGAGAAGTAAAGACCACTTTCTTTTTTCTCTAAGGTTCTCTACTAAATGTATTTTCCATAATTATCTGTTCAGTATTATTGATGAAGTTTAAAATTGCTTCTATATAGTTGTCTTTGGAACATGTATGCCACTCAGGGTCAATAACATACTGAGGAATTATAAATATGATGTATACTAATACTTACAACACCTCCAACCTCACCATTGGAGAAGTAGGAAATTAAGTTAGCAGGTATGTCTGCTTGTTCTCTTCTAGGCAGATGCGAACTCTCCTTGTGCATGCTCCCAGTTAGCCGAGGACAAATCAAAAACTGAAACTGCCATTCCTGTGACAGGGCTTGAACAAACTGTTGTTATGGCTTATTAACATTAGTGTAGTGTTGTGGTAATTACAGATGCACAGATTGCCATTAGGTTGCATCTGGCCAACTCGGAGTGTGCATCTGCCTGCCAAAGACTGTGCTGACAGGCAGGATGGTGCAAAGATCCTCAAGTTAAAGAGAACCTAAACCAGTAAATCGAAATGGCGCAGCATCTCCTTATGGCACGGAGTGCCTGTTCCTGTCAGGAACAGGAGAACTGGAGGAGGACTTCTGACTCCAAGTAAATAGTTTCCTTTGCCATAGGCTCTGACCATGTTGATACATGTGTATTGTTTCCAGACTTAAGCTGAGTTGAGATGTCTCTGTCATATGTAGGCTCCTGCCATGTTGATATATGTGTATTGTTTCCAGATTTAAGCTGAGTTGAGATGTCTCTGTCATATTTCCATTTCTGCTGCTGATGTTTAGGCACAGCTAGCTTGGTCTGCAGCTGTGCATATATGACTTAAAGAGAGGAGATGTCAAACAGAGCAATAAATTCAATTCAGTCTCCTGAGTCTTTGGGGTGGTACCCGAAAAGTTGAACTGTCTTTTCGGACACTCAGTGTTATTCCATGTATTCCAGGAAGCCACTCTGACCTCTCTTCTGACTTTATTAGGGGTACTTGATGTGGCACATTGTTCTGAGACTCCCCACACGGTTTGTATTCATGAAGTAAGAGTCAAACAGTATCCTTTTGGAAGACAGTCCGGTACCAGATTCAAATTGGTGTATCTGAGAGGATGTGAGCTACTAGTGAGAAAGGAAATCCCAGCTCTAGTAAATCAATAATACTTGAAAAGTGTTTAAATTTAAAAGTCATTACTTTATATTCAAACTGTTTATTTTTGTTCTTTATACAAATAAAATCAGAGACTAGATCCAATAGATTGAATACCAACCATTTCTAGACAATAGAATAGATACCTTTGAAACAGAGAAGAACGATTTACTGAAGTAGTATGAGAGACTGTAGCTTTCTTGTTAGAACATTGCTAGCAGGCAGGAAACCTGCATTCTTCCACTGTGAAGCTTTGTGACTTAGTACAAATAACTATTTGTGCATCAGGAATTTTAGCTGTTAATATGGCCCAATGTATACTCTGAATCAACTAATTTAGGCACCAGAAAGAAAAGGGAGATGTTGATGTTGCATCTTGGACGGTAATCCTTACTTAATATGTTAAGTGTAGTCTGTGAGACAGAAATACTTGAATTTTACTACCTTGGTTTTGCTAAAATTTGTTTCTCTTTTTGCATTAGAGCCAGGGTGTGAATGTGAAGTATTTCTTTACAAAATGAGAGACGTCATGCCCCAGTGGATGTTTCTTTCCTTAATTGTACTGAGATTCCCCATTTTATTGATGTAAAATGAAACAAAGAAACTTGATCAAGGTGAGGCAGAAAGTCCATTGTGAATCCAGTACTGAAGCAGCTATCCTGATTTATTTCCAGTGCTTTCTCAGTCAACATGCTTTTATTTTATGATAAGATATGGAGTCAAAACGGACATGAAAATATGCAGTGATTTTATAAACTGATTTCACTGTTGTTCTTTAGGGTTGTGCATGCTGACTCCAGTAAATGAGCTTTATCTGAGGCTAGAGTGTTTAGTGGGTGTGATGATTTGGCATTCCCTTAGGATCCTAAGGAGTATCCCCAGAAATCCTTATTGAAATTGCAGAATAGCAAGTGGAATGCTCAGTTCTTCTTTCTAAGATGACAAAAAACCAAAATAGAAATGTGCTTTTTGGTGGGAAATTGCATGGGGGGTGGGGGGAGGGAAACAAAAAAGCCCAACACAAACCCAAGAAACACGCTAGAGATTCTGTAAGATCTGTATTTAAATGTATTTTTTATGTTCCCCACTCACTGCTCTGACACTGCATCAGAAATTACTTTTTTGTGGTTTTGAAATAATAGCTGTCATCATTTATGTCTTTGAATAGTGAAAGTGAATATCCAAGTTGGTTTCTTTCCATGGCCAAACAGCCTGTTCAAGGCTGGCTGTGAATGCTGGACTGGTAACACTTTAAGCAGATGGAATTAGGTGAGAGAGGTGCTGTTGGTATTGATAGGATTGTTAACATTAAAAAAATAGGTGGTCATGTTACTTATGCAGGTGCTTTGAACGAGAATTTTACAGGGTGCCAAATGCTGGTAAAACCTGTGTAGGTTCTTTAATCCGTACAGTAAAAATGGGGAGGGCTCTGAAATGCTGATGGGAACACACGTTCCCTGATCCCCTAGCACAAATGAGAGAACAGAGTAATCAGAGGGGCAGAATTTATGTGTTCCCTGCATTGTTTGTACACATAAGAGGTTATCTATTGCTGCAAATTGGATTAGCTGTATAAACAGCAGCACGATTTATTTAAAGTCGGGTCTCAAAGACTTGGAAAAGGGTAGTGGAAGAACAAAAAGGGGATTGTAAAGAGAAGAGAGGTACGGAGAATGTGGCTGTATATGTGTACAGGTAACTTGTACTAAAATCCACCCAGATATACACAGCAGAATTTCTTTGTTTTAACCGTTGGTAATGTAGAGAGCTTGAGACTCAGCATTTCAGCAGAAGCTTTAAACCTATATGTAAGGGCTGTTGAAATTACATATTTAAAACCAGTCATATTTCATAAATTCATAAAAATCAATCACCACCTCCTTCTGAGTATCCATGAATATTCATACTTTTTCCCTAGATGACTTGCAGAAATGATGATGCGCCTTCCAACTGGATATATATAGTTGGTTCTTTGAAGTCAATAACATAACTTGTATTTAACTTTTCTAGTGCTTGGATTTTGTTCAGTGTACTCTCACTTGGGTACTGAAAGGAATGTTTTGGGGAGCTTCCCTGCCTGCAGCCATGGTGATAGCATGAGAGGCCCAGACCAGTGGCTCTGGACTGGTTCTGCAGAGATCTGTTAGCCGTCTTGAGATGCACTGCTTCTCTCCTGGGTTCCATGGGGCTAAAAAGAAGAATATGTATGTTCCTTCCTGTAGGGACCACTCAGATGAAGAAAAGTATTATCTATACTAACCCAAACAGGTTAAATTATTATTGATACTGATGGCATTTACCGGCAGAGTAACTCCGTACAAAAAGGTAGTGCAACTTGGTCAGAGATACAAGGATGTTTTATTTTTCTTTTTTTTTTGTTCTTTAGGATACTTTTAATTTCTCTATTCAGTTGTATCTTTAATACATATTTTTAAATTTCTCTGGTCTTCAGTTAGCATCTTCTCCAATGGGATTCATCATGTTTTTTGGGAAACATGAAAACTGTAAATGCTTATATGTTTGTGTATCATTATTGAATTACTGAAAATGATGTGGGTATCTTAGTAAAAAGTATCCTTTTTGCTACTTAAATGAAAATAGTTTTGCTTTTTTTTCTTATGTTTGAATAGGCTGCTCGACAAGAATGGTTATGATTTTATTAAAAGTTACAATTTGTTGCATGTAATATGTATCTTGATTTTTCTAATCTTGGTTGTTGATTTTACAGACCAAATCTGTCACTTTGGTAAACGAGATGTTTTATTTAATCTCCAGTCTTTAATGCAGCCTTCTAAAAGAGGGATCTCTTTGAGTGCAAAGTTTGTTGTCATGTTGCTAGTGTGTGTTTCTGACTAGAATGCAAAGTAGCTTTAATCCATACATTCTTTTTTTCCTGTACTGGGATAGCTGCCAAATCTATGTCAGCGATTAACTTCTGAATGTGTCAGCTGTAACAAATACAGTTCATTGTTTCCTGACTAGTTAGCAGCTAGTTAAAAGGCAGGAACAGCTCAAATGAAAGGGAAGTACTGTACATCTTGTATCTAAAATATTCAGACTGTTAAAACTACTGAGAGAAAGAAAAGAAAAAAAACCCCACAGTTCTAGGAGGGATTTTTAGATTGACAAAAAAACTTAGCTGATTCTTCAAATCAAAACATGCCAGATCACTGGAAAATGAAGTTATCTGATGAAATTATGGTCAGTTACAGGTGATTTTCAATAAAGGGTTATATAAGTCAATATTTAAGCCTGTTTCACTGCTGTGAAAAGCAAAACAACAACCCCTCCAAAAAAACCCTACAAGAAATCTGTCTCGAACTGTTAGAATAATACCTTATCGGTTAGATGAGATACTGGTTAGATGTTGAGTAGAAAAAGAATATCACAAGAAAGAAAAATGCCTTCCCTTATTCAGAGAACCTGAAAGTATGAAAATTATCATTTAGAGCAAAGTGAAAGATCACAGCTTAGAGGGATGAGTTAATGATACTCTTATGCCTCACAGACATACATTTTGAAATTATTAATGTCTTTTGTTTGCAGACTGCACCAAGTCACAACAACTTTATGTTCATGTTTTGCCTATATTATTTTTGTCAGATTTTCCTCTGCAAGTGAAATGTGAACGATTTGCTATAAACATCTTAAAACCACAGTGTATTTAATTGGTTCTTTAAGCTTCATGTAGACCTTTTTCTCCTAAATTTCAGATTAACTATTCCAGCAGAAAAGTTTTAAAATTCAAACTGTAGTTTTAGTGTATGTAAGACTTTTTTTTCCTATACTTTTATCTTAAAAAGTGTATTTTTATATATTCCGTCTTGTTGAGCTTAACATGAAAACACTGGTAGTAAATGAAGGCAAAACGGGCTGTTATGCCAGGTATTGAATATGGCACCTGTTAAAAGAGAGCAGATACAGTTGTTTTCTCACAATGATGACAGGTGCTAGAACTTTGCAGAGATGCAGAATTATTTTTTTATTGACTAACTTATTTCAGCCCTGTTATTTTCAAGTTGCAGTAAGTGAAAGATTTGAATGTCCTGTTAGGCAGAGCAAAGACAGAGGAGGCCATGCAATGAAATGTCAGTAATCTAGCAAGAGGAGAAAAATGTATATTGTTACATATTAAAAACAACAACAACAAAACCCGTCTGGAAAAGACCAATTAGGATCATACCGAATGTGTGCTTTGTTAGAAGAGGAACTTCAGTGATTGACAGCAAACTATACTGCTGGGTGAATTTTTAAATGCAAGGAAACTTGTAGAAAAATCTATTGTTTGGTGAACTTTTATTTTAAAATAAAAGTTATATATTTTAGGGAAGTAAAGGAGGGAGGAAATTATCTTTGCATAGCTAGAAATCGTAGACTTTCTGTGTAGGTTTGTGGAATAAAATGTTACCTCTCATCTCATTGACAGTAGTGCAGCCTGTGCAGAAAGTGCTGTTTACACCTAATGCAGAGACTGAATCTACGGCCCCAGTCCTTTCACACTTTTACTCCTCCTGCTCTGTGCTGCCCCTGCCCTCCCTCCCCTAGTTACCTTCTTACACAGGAGTACTGTTTCACTGAAAAAGGGACCCCAGGCAGTGGTTTCCCCTATACATGAGTTAGAACATTTTATGTTTGTAGTGCATAATTCTCCATATCTGTAGAATAGTGGTTGTGAGTCACAAGCAGGATTTGTTTACCCTCAGCTTACTTAGTGTGCATGGTAGAAGAGAGGAGTGGCACTCTCCCCACCCCCTGCCCCCTTCATCTTATGTTGGAAGATCTGTGAGCTTTAGGAGACAGAACAGTAAGACACAAATCAAGAAATCTAGTAATTCCTCTCTGATGTACAAACTATCTGTGACTCAAGTTACACACTTGGAGCTCAGTTCTTCCTGAAATCTCAACCACCTTCATCATCGTTTCCTCCTGCTACTTTTTGTAACTCTTCTTGAGCATGCTGGTGACTGTGGAACAAGTTCTGAGATACCCCGTGCATTCTTGAATCCAGGATCTTTGAAATTCGTTATTGGAATGCTAAGATTTTATAAGGAGGGGAAGGAGGTATTAGGAAGGGCCAAGACAAACTGAATGGGGGGGATAAGGATAGTAAGATTTCTGCACTGCAAGTGGAAGCCAAAATAAATGAGCAGGTAATCTCCATCCCGTGATCTTGAATGAAACTGAAGATTCAGTGGCAAATGCTGTACCTTTCTTTAGAAGATAGAGGAAAGATGTCTGGCCAGTACAGACTTGCTACTCTAACACAAATAGTGTGCAGGGCTGCATATATGTGTGTTTGTAAATATATCTCTCTCTCTCTCTCTCTCATATGGCTTTCAAATATAAATAATTTTATTTATGTAGATATGCCAATTCCCAGAGTCCAATGAAATCTGTTCTTTTAATATTGTATACAGGTCTGGTAATCCATTTTCAAGAATAAGTGTCTGTGCAAGATGAGAAAGAAGGCATCAGGGCATGAGAGAAAATGGGCTTGTTTACTTGAAAGTGGAGAGGGTATATGTTTGGAGTCGCTAAAAATTCCAGAGTGGTAAAATGAAGGAAGGAGAATTACTCTTTATTCAAACTAAAGTATGTGCTTGGAGCAGGAACAAATGGGTTTGAACTGACTGAACAATTTTAGTCTGAAAATGTGAAGATTACTTCCATCCATAAGAGCAAGGAAAATGTGGAACAGCCTTTAAAATAATGGTTGTATAAAACTAAGTGATTGTTAAGAAGGAGGTAAAGGGATTTGAGGGAGATTTTTGTAATGCTGTGCCTACAGAAAGACACTATAGTCTTTTACCCAAAAGCTACTGTTCTCTCGTGTTCTTGATTGAGTTATTTTTTGAATTAAACCCTGAAATTTCTCCTTTTAAGGTTGTATTTGGTAAATAAAAAGCACATTGAATTAACTATTTAATTATGTAATAACAGTTTATTATTAAGTACAGATTATTTAAATTATTATGTATTTCTTCAGGAAATAATTTCTAGAACTTTTAGATATGTAAAATCTGTGCAATCGTTTACCATGCAATGAGAGTTAACTCTGTTTTCACTCGTGTCATGTTCTCGTTATGAATTGGTGATGATGAATTAAGTCCAAAATCTGACATGAAAAATAGGTAGCATTTCAGTAGTACCTTGAAGGTATGCCTGGAGGGTCTACTCTTATACACCAAAAGAAATTCTTTCTAAGTGCTTTGACTTCACAAAATAAGTAGCAGTTCTTAAACAATGGAAATAATAGAAATTATGACCATTAGAAACACAAAAGCATGGATTTTCTGTGGAACTGACAAAAACTGTTCTGGGGGTGTTTAAAGGAGAATCTGGTATTTAGAGAATCACAGAATCATTATGGTTGGAAGAGACCTCAAAGATCATCAAGTCCAACTGTATACCTGATGCCACCATGCCCGCTAAACCCACTAAACCATGTCTCGAAGCACCACATCTAAACATTTTTTGAACACCTCCACGGATGGTGACTCCACCACCTCCCTGGGGAGCCCGTTCCAATGCCTAACGACTCTAACAGTGAAGAAGTTCTTTCTAATGTCCAGCCTGAACCTCCCCTGGCGCAACTTGAGACCGTTTCCTATTGTCCTACTGCTAGTTACCGGGGAGAAGAGACCAACCCCCACCTCGCTACAACCTCCTTCAAGAAGTCATAGCCAAGTAAGATTCACCAAGCTGTCACTGAAAATACGAATTCAAATGATGAGTATTTGTATTCTCTGCAGAGATGATCTGAGTAAGTGACTCATCTTGAAGAGCGAGAATTTTACTTGTGACTTCTGTGTATGTTTTCAAACAATTAACGATCAGGTGCTGGAGAATCACTGTACTATCTGCAAAGAGCAATATTCTGAATTGCTGATTCCATTCATTAGTCATAAGACAACTATGAAATATAAAATAAGTTGCATCTGGCAAATTATTATAGGTGGAAGAATAGGGGGAAAAATAGCTGATTCTTTCTTTAATATATTTTTACAATGTTTTCATAAAGGACATCAGAATAGATGCCCTCCAATTTACGGGAATTATATGAGTATAATAGAGTGTAATGGAAAAATGCATTGATTAAAAAGACACGGTAGATGGATGTATATCATAGAGGACTCGAAGGCAGGGCAGAGGTACTTGAGAAGATAATTTCCTGGGCAGTGAGAACTTTGCAGCTGGTACCTAGTTGTGTATGTTTGGTCATTGTGGTAAGTGGTCTACGGTTTCGTGTTAGTGGTATGCATAACTACTCAGATTCTAACAGTTTGTATTGGGAGGACAGGATACAATTGCTGGAACTCAGACTTTCACATCTGACACATCACACGTGCCAGGCAAATTTCGGCGTTCTCCCTGTGGTAATGTCACTAATTTCTCCAATTTAGCTGTTGGTTTTTTTTTTTCCTGGCCTTCCCAGACAGCACAGAAGATTGGAACCCCAGAAGATAGGCAAATATTCTCCTAATTGTGCTGTATTTATGGTTTCAATTAATGCTATAGAAGCAACTTTGCCTGAGGAAAAAGAGAAGCGTAGTGCCAGCAAGTGACTTACATTCAGCATGCACTGAAGGAGTTCCATACGCTCCTTAAAGAGCGGACAAATGCAAAGAGCCGTTAGTCTGGAATGTTTCATATCCTCTCTTATGAAACAGCAGTATCCTTGGCAGGACTTACTGTCCAAATCTTGTAACTTAACAAACATTTCCTTCTTTCATTTGTGGGTACTCTATTCATGCAAATCAAAGATGTTTAGGCTTTAATTTAAAATTGCAGTGCTCTGTCATTTAGATTTCAATAGTTAAAAAATAAATCATACAATATTGGTCACATCTTTCTAATCAGATACACCTGATTTGTATCACTTTAATCAATAGAGGAAAGAAATTGATGCCAGTACTGTAGGATCATTTTATGTTAGCAATGAGCTGGACGACATTTTGAGAATGTAATAAGATGTGGGAAAAATGCAGAGAGTTATACAAAGAAGCATGCTTGGGGAACTGGAGATGGATACTTGGGGAACCAGAGATGGATAAAATTAAGAAATAAAGTCATAGTAACAAGGTGAGACAAGGAGCTTGTGTGCTAGACAAAGAACTTGTGTCTAATTTATGTAGAAGCTATGCATAGCATAAGCGCCTATCTGAATCTTTTTTAAAAAGCGTGATAGTCGCGTGAACAGTACATGTAACCAATCAGAGCTTGAGCAAGAGTGTGTACAGAAGTAGAAAACATAATATAAGATGCAGCTTTGAACATAATAAACGACTTCTCTAATCATCATGTTGGTGTGCTGAGTTGTCCATGCCTCGCATGAACAAAGAACCCCACAAGTACTAATACTAAGTTCATATGATTTGGAAGTATATCAAACTAACCTTGTGTATGTCGAAGCACATAATGTATTTGTAGTTATAGTTTGTGGCAGACAGTGTTTTCCAGTCTTTTTTTTTTTTTTTCCCAATTCTGTTGAAACCTCTTCACCACCTAATGATTGCTTGAATGCCTTTTTGCTTGAGCATTATCTTGGACCCTAGTATACCATATAAAAAACACAGGTGACTGTTTGTAAGGTAGATGAGTTCTTCAAGTTTTGAAGATGCTAATCTGTTACTGCTTCTGTGTAACTACTCTTCACATTGCAACCTTGTATATGTATTAGTCTAGTATTTCATTACAGACTGAGGATTCCTGAGTTTCTGGAATCAATCCAGGTTCTAGTTCTGATTCTTGTTCAAATGCTTTTCCAGGCTCACATTAAATCTTTAAATGGCATCATAACTCCAATTTAATATGTCCGTAGTCAATACATCTTGTCAATGATTCCTTATCAGATCTGAATCTTTAGCTTTTTACAAGGGACTGACCACAGGATTTCCACCTGTGTTCTCTAACCTTGCTAGGCTATGTTTAATTCAGTGAGAGACTTCTAATTTGGAAATAGTGTGCTGCTTTTAAAAACACCACTGAAACACACAATCTTCACTTGGATAGTTTATTCTTCATTTTATGGCATAATAAAACTTGTGTCTAAGGAATACAGTGCAAATATTTTAAGTTAATTCATTTGTGTTTATCCTCTGCTCACAATGTCACAATTCTATGCTTTAAAAAAGGTAACTGAGTGTAGTTAAAAAGAATTCATATCTCTTGTGATGTTGATATATTTTTATATTATACTCTCTGCCCAGAGAGGAAATTCTGTATTGCAAATTAAAAAAGAATATTCTCAAGTACATACTATGAAAGATTAATTTAAAAGAAGAATGTAAAGCGGGTGCTTTCAAGAGCAATTACATATGAAGATGATGTTGGGGTTTTTTTGAAGTCGTGAAGGACTAAAGCAAAACAAAAGTGTAATGAAGAATTGGGAATGACATCCTAAATATGAAGAAAAGACTGATGCCAAGTTTTAGTTTTTGTATAATACTAAATATCTGAAAAATGATGTAAGTCCACAGCTAGACATGTGAAATTAACAAGCATTTTTCATAGGAGAAACTGTCTCCATCTTTGCTTTGCTGTACAACTTGTAGTAAAGCTAAATTGGAGGTTTGATGCTTCTCATTTTGTTTTGGCATGGAGCCAGTGATGAACTTCTCCACCAACCTAACTCCTTATAATCCTCCTGATAGCAAATCTTTTCTACTAGTGTCTACCCGTGGAAAAGGGGGAAGTTCACAAAGAAAACGACCTCTTCTAGATACTGCTGTGTCTTTAGAAATCTCCAGAGGGCCAGATGCTGTGTCTTCCTTGATTCGCAGCCTTCTTTGCCTTTTCTTCCTTGTCTTCATTACCTCCATCTAGCAAAGACTTCATGATGAAAGAAAAGCTAGCTCTTCCTTCCTGTTACCTGAAGCAGGGAGGTGTGTACGAATGGATTGCAGTGCTAGTGCAGATCACAAAAAGGGTGGGCCGACTCTACTACATCATTCAAATGTTGTATTTGCTGTTTGTATTCCCCTCAAAGTACGCAGTCCGTTGTGAAGCTATGCAGTGCAAGTGGCATGGCAGACCTTGAGGAAAACAATGTACTGTTCCCATGTGACACTGTAATCTCTCTGAAGAGAGCAGCCTTGTGTTGTCTTTGACAAGCGCGGTTTTTCTATGATTATCACGTAAAATATAGATTTGTCTGGTTTCTGTTGGATGTATTAGAGAAGCAGCAGTTCTGTCTAACAGGTCTCATGACCTGGTTACTTTGGATTACTTTAGCTTTTGTTTCTTTTAAGCGATTGTTCACATACACACACCCTCCTTCAGGCGAAGTAGTGTAACGCTGCAGAATTGCATTTGAATCGATTTGCCAGTTTGGTGACTGCTGCTGAGCCTTTATAAGGAATTTCTGTGTGTTTATAATATGAATTTCTGTGTGTTCTGAATTTTTAAGATCAAATCTGAGAAGACTTTCAGAATATTTTTAATCAATTTTTGGCCTCTGTATATGTCAATATTGGCAGTAGGTACAAAGTATATGCCAGAGTTAAGTAGCTTAATTCAAGTTCGGTTTTCATTGATTGTTTTGTCTACAATAACAATTTTAGATTGTGAAATTCCTCCCCCTGTCTCTGTACACAAGTAGGTAGCTTCCTATTAAATTATCTCCACCTGGTGGCACTATGTCATAGCCAGCAACAGAGTAACAAGTAGGACCGGAGCACTTTTTTTTTTTTAAATTCTTTACAGAAACATAACATCAAGCCAGTTAAATCAGATGAGTCATTTATTGCTTTAAAAACCTCGTATATATGCATGAAATAGTTCAAAGCTGAACTGTGGTGTCTTGTGTGTAATTTGATGTAAGCACTATATGGACCTTTAACTGATAAGTATCCCATGCATAAGGGCCTTCAAAATGCAAGTCAGTTGCCAAAAACTCTGTTAGTACGACTGTATTAATGCCAGCATTACTTCACTTAAAAAGAACAATGCAGGTATTTTGATGGGTAAAGTCAACACTCAGGTGTTTCACATATATATTCTGCTTATTCCTGTAGTTAAAATATGAATTAGGTTGTGCAAAGTTTGCATAATGTGTTTTCTTCAAGCACGTTTTTGTAGTCTGTTGCAAAGAAATGCTCTTTGCTGAAGTGCTGAATTGCCAGTTTTCCTCAGTGAAGAAAGGAGGAAACGTTTTCAGAACAATAAGCACAGTATCCACCTATCTTATCAAAATATGTTTCGAAGAACTTACCTACAAGACTTTTCATATCACAGTTGTCAGCACAAGGTTTACATTGTAGTTACACAAACAATTCCATGTTATTTAAGGAAAGTACTATGTATGATTAAGATTCTTACAGGAAAAACATAATTTGGTCATCCACAGCTGACTCGTTATTTTGTCTTACAAGTCATCTCTTAAGTATTACATATTTATATCTCAATCTAAAATGTCAGCATTACTCCACAGTGATTCTGAGGGTTCAGTTGGAAAGGAATTGGAGATTATGCTGTATTTTCAAAAGTTCCCATGAGCAAAGGGAATCTGCAGCATCCCTGGATGGTGTGAAGTGCTTTGACCAGCTTAATTCTTGTATAAAAGGTTCCTTTAATATCGGGAGAGATTTTTAAGGCAATGGTTATGGTTTTACCTGTGAAAAATACTTGTATTTTTGACTCCCCCGAAAACTTCTAAACACTGTTTTAGTTACTATAGCATGATACTACAGTGGTCATGAAAATACTCACTTTGTTGATTCCCACCCTCCCTACCCCCCAAAAAAAGTCAGTGTCAAAACATTTTTCATCAGAGCTAATTAGCAGCTGAGAACTTGTAGCAAATCACATTTTGCTGATTGAGATGCTTTTAAACTTATTTGTTTATATGTAGTAGTATTTGTAATGTTATAAATATAAACATTGAATCAAATACAACCAGTTTTTTATTGTTTTGTAAAAAAAGACCTCTCCTTCCATTTGAAAAGGAAAATTTAGCCTTTTATTGTTGAGTTTAGGTGGTAGCATGCACTACTTAATTGAACAGTCTTTATGCAGTGTAATTGTTTTGATGCAGCTATTTACAAAGTGTACTGGCTTGTGATATGGGTTCTTTATTGGTTTAACACAATTATAAAGACCTTACAGCTTGAGAACCTCATATGGGAAAGCTTAAAAAGTGGTGGATTTTTTTTTTTTTTTAGAGACAGGAAGAGAAACAAAAAAGGCAAAGAAGAATAGGTTGTGTCTTTGTGGCAAAGTCCATGCTCTGTTCTCAGAGCTTGGATGCATGCTGCATGCATGGGTAGGGTGTGGTGGGGGTTTTGTTTGGGTTTTTTTGTGTATATGGATGAAATACTGCTTAAATCATAGCGCTTCAGAAGGTCAGACCACCAGGTCCGCAGTTGCCCATTTTCTCTTGGAAAGTTATACCA
>NW_009608682.1:0-22203 GCF_000690535.1 Cariama cristata
AGGCAGGCTGCCCGCTTTGAATGCTGCCGTTTGTTACGTGTGCCGCCGCGGCGCTCCGACCGGGGGGCGCTTCGGTTGGGGGCTTCGGCTGTTGTGTGTTTTGTGGGTTTTTGGCTTTTTTGTTGTTGGGGGGGCCGGTGAACACTTGATACTGGGAACTGCTTATTTGTATCGTCTCAACGGACACTTCCCTTCTTAGGGAAACAGATAAAATCCTTGATCTTCAGGTAGCACGGTACTGGTCAGTACTGGTCCGTACTGGTCCTCCCTGATGGCTGAGCGGTGGGAACACGTCTGGGGGTAACTGGGAGCGTAAGCAGCAGTTCATTCCGTGTTCCTGCGTGTGCTTGAGATGAGACCAAAGCAAGAAGTAAATATCGAACAAGTAGGTGCACTTACAATTAGAGGCAATTAGCTTTGTCCGGGTTTGTGGTGTGTTTGTGGTTTTTTTAAAAAACACATTTTCAGTAACTTGGTAGCTGCTTCGTACACATATGCTGCTTGTTCTTGCTATGTTGCCCCAAGAATACTTTTAAACACCTGTTTTAACACCTATGTATATGTTACGATGCTGTGTATGCTTGTGCTGTCTTTTTAATCCTTCAAGTTACAATATTGTTTAGGAAGACAATGTTTATGTGTTTCTGTACAGCAATACATTATATAATGCTGCTTGTGGAAAGAATGCAGTTTAATTAGAATATATAGGGAGAGCTAGTTCGCCGGCATAGGTGCTGTGATAAACTGTTAATTCCAGTGGACTGATCTCTTTCACAATATATAAGTGGCTGTTCCTCTGGTTATCTGTTATTTAATGACATTTCAGTTTTAAATTTAAACTAAAATCCTAAAAGACTGCTTGACAATTAGTGACAGAAGGGACTTTCAGGTGGTAATGGTGTGCTGCCAGATGTGTTCGGGGAGCACAATTGCTCAGCATAACCAACACTGATAAGGACACCAAAGAAATGTAATGAACGCTCTGTAAGACAGAATTTCACCATGTTGGGTCTTCTGCTGGACAGATCTGTTGTGTTTAGGGAACTTCGTCAAAGTTGTTTTTTGAGTTGCTCTTTCACTGAGAATTGCAAAGTGTAAAACCATAACATAGTTACTTAAAATTATATTTTACGTTGATTGCACTGTGGTGTTACTTCAGTTTTCTCCTCCGTGTTATAAAAATTACTTCTAATACGATTTTTTTTGTATGTTCATGGTTCAGTTAATAGAAAGGAGCACTGAAATGATTAGCAACTGCTAAGGAGGAAGGACATTGTTTATGGTTTAATAGTTAGTCAAGAGCTATCTCAGTTAAGAACTGTTACTTGGCATGCCTGTTGAGCAGCTCTTATCTGAGAGAAAGTGTAAACAAAGTGGCAAGAAAGTGAGTAGTCAGGATAATAGAGGTAGAGTACACTTAACAGGTCTGGATTGTTTTTGGTTTTTTCCTTTACTGCTTTGACATTCTGTAGCATTAACTTCTGTAAAATAACCTCCTACATTAGCTCAAATTAGCTTCCAAAGTAAAAATGGTTAGTTGTCCTCGCTTGGCAAAGAATTCCTGAGGTTTGAAGAGTCTAACAAAGTTAGTATTAACTGGAAGGTCCAAACAATTGTTGATTTGATGACTGAAAGGACAGCATGGTGGGGGAAGGAGTGGTGAAATATGATGGATTTAGCATAACTTATTTTTTCTTTCTCCACCTTCCTCAAGAATCAGACATTTGTAGCAAAGTGAGGAAAATGATGTGGTAAAGTAGTAGCCCCCCCAATTCTTGAACTAGCTTACTGTCAATCCTAAAACAAACAAAAAACCACCACCACCAAAAAATTTGGATCATTCTACTGTTGGCATTTTTTTAAATTAAAAAAAAATGTTGAAAGGTTCTGATAGTTCTGTGGACTGTCATTTGTCAAGCATTGCGTTCAGAGAGCAAAGCAAGAAAGTACACTCTCCTTGAACGTGTCATGTTGTTTCTGCTAAACCCTTTGGATGAACTTTATTTTGATGTCTTGTATCACTTACCATATTGATACTAAATTTTATATTTGCATTTCTGTAGTGTAATGACTTGAGAACTTTGAAATCCTTTATCTGCAAAGGATTCCTCATCCACTTACTTCATGGAAATGGTAAACTGAGCCAGAGATAATGCCTTCGAGACAGTGATTGCCCAACTTGAGACTCATAGTCAGCAGGTTGTTCATATCCACAACAGTGCGATAGAAATAATATTCAGTTGCCTGCAGCATACTGTTTGCTGGCGGGCCAGTGATGGTTAGGGACCTCTGCTCGAAGGGCTCGATTGCTGAATTGTTTGTCAAAACCTCGGTGCAGACTTGAATATTTACATGGGCTTTAGAATTAAAAGCTTGCGTTTTGCCAGCCTATTATGTTAATTCGTGACCTGTGGAATATGATTTAAAGACTCAGGCCAAAATGTTCAAGCATTTAAAGAATTTGAGAAGAAAAACAATGATAAAATTTCACTGATATTACTGAAAATTCTCTTATTTGGCATCTAAACATATTTGAAGGTAGAAAAGACTTTGCATTGTAAGTGACTGGGATATATTCACAGAAATTCTAAATAGGTGTCCAGTACAAAGTGGCTATTCGGATGGCAATCTTTGTGTGCGTTATGTTGAGCACTGACATTCCTAAGATGCCTAGACTTGTGCTTATGGACGTACCTAACTCTTGCATGACTCGATCGGAGTTCAAAACTAGATGGTCTTAGAAGGCACCTGAATATCTTGATTCTGTCGGTGTTCTTACAGCATACATAATATGTGCTAACTAGTACTGTTTATAGCAACCCTCACTGGTGTGTTTTGTCCTAGGTACGGTCTTTGACGTAACTAACAAACAAAATACTCGAATTCTAAATTCTGTGATTATAGAAAAGTACCAGAAAGCTCACAGTTGAAGTACCTAACTTACCCTGCAGCTGAGTTTCATGGTGGTTTAAATTGCAAGATATTTTATAGAAGTGAATATCAGAATGGTGAAAAATTGCTCTTTGATTAAAGCTTTGTAACGTGAATTGGTTAAATGCGTTCCATTGGATTGAGAGGCTTTGGTAGTATGGAGCTATAAAAGCCTAGCTTCATACTGTGGTCAACCTTAAGGAATGGGATTTATGCTGTTTTTCCAAGCAGTCATTGATCTCACTGATGGATTTCATTTGAACTTTACAGGTAGAGTGTTGGCAAGTACATTGAGTCCCCATAACTTTCATGAACAGGCACAGAGGAGAGACCTAGTAATTGCTGGGGTGCAAGAAAAAGCTTCAGCATGAGGTGATGCTTTTTGCTACATTATTACGGTATCCGATGGGTAAAGTTTGGACCAGTAACTTGAGTCTTGTTATTGTAAGTGCCAGGTAACTCCAGTCGTGGATGTTGAAATCTTCTTGCTAAGGCCTTGCATTGTATTGGGAAAATATAAAAGCCTCTGAATGATCTTTCATTGTGAAAATGAAAGTTTAAAGTATTATTTCAACTACTTTAAAAAAAAAAATACGTTGCTATTTAGGGAGAGTGAAAGGGTAGAAGTTTTACTATTCCTCTGTTGCAGCTCAAGAGTATACATTTGACAGGAAACAGCCTTGGTATTGCTTTCTTACGAAAACTGAAATTTGATCAAAGTGAAAATCAATTTTTGTATGCTTGTGAAATCTAGCGTACAAATACTCCTTTACTCTTGTTATATTTTTTCATACTTTTTTCCCCTCTAAACTAGGATACATTGGTGCATCTAACTCTGTTTTGATGGATCTAGACTTTCAATTAATTATTTTTTTTTTTAAATATTTGAACTTCTGCTCCACCTTACTATTTTTTGAACAAGCTGTCACTCAAGTGCACTTTCCAGGAAGAGGAATTCCCTCCTTCCCCCCAGCCCCCACCAAACAAAAGATTTGTAGCTACTGCGTTTGGTATTATCCCCATACTTGCAACACTCCTTCATTAAGTCCTTTGTATCTTTAGACCCACAATGCGCAGAAGTGTTTTTACTTTCACTGTGGCTGTAAGTACTTTGCAGCAGGTTAGTGTCACTTTTTGTAATACTGCTGCAGTTGTAGGTGACTTTCTATAGTATCCACAGCAGCAGTGGCAGAACTAGTTATTTTACTATACATCTATAATGTTCTTGTCTATCTGCTAGTGGCTTGATGCTCTATTACCTGTCAAGCTGCTGACAGACTGTATACAAGAATGATTTCAAAATGATACCTGCTTTGAACTCCTTTGCTTTCTTGGAACTCCAGCTTCTTTAAACAGCAAACAAGCTTGCTACGGCCATAGTGCCATCATCCAATATGATGGGCGGTAATACTGGTGTAAGGTATTCCTGTCGATCTGTCACGCTTTAAGCTGTGATGTGAAACTCTTGGAGTGATTCCAGCGTAAAACGGATCAGGGAAGTAGTCTCGCTGTTACTGCAAATGTTGGAAGAAGAACAGGAGTTAAATCTAGATCAGAATCACAGCCCAGGTTCACAGGCAGTTTTTGATGCAATGGGGGAAGATGGTATCATGTAAGGGGATAGCTCAAACTAGTATTACAGATGCAAGTGTGCAAGTCAGCATTAGCATTGAACGCTTACTATGAGACCACAATTTAAGAATACAGTAAAGTACCATCTTGCATTATCAAGTCTCACAGAACTGTTACCAGAATGGAGCAATTGCAGCCCTGACTGCGTGCTCCTGCTGCTCCTACGCTTGCGTCAGCACTCTTCGGACCCCTGTCTGATCTGCTTTAACTCACTAGCTCGTCAACTGTCTGTTGAGAGGAGTTAGGGGCTTGCAAAAAAAAAAAAAAAAATTAATTAAAAATCTGATGGATGCTGACCCTAGCACAAAGACAGGGGTGGGACTGTGCGGCAGCAGCAGTGTGGGCAATAGCAGAACCAAGCCATTGGATTGGTTTAGTAGCACTGTCAGCTGCCAGGAATAGAACACAGCCTTAGACATACCATTCTGGTTTCCCCTGAACTAAGCAGGTTAACAAAAGAGATGAAAATGGTCAGTGTGTGTATATGTGTCATTGGAAGCTGCTGTGGTGTATGTATCACATTAGCTGTTTTGTTTTGCTTGTGTTGGACTATCTTTGTTTCAAATATGTAGTGTTAAATCAGCTTCTTTTCCGTGTCCTCTCACAATTCGTTTCAACTCATCAGCTTTTCCTCTCAGAAATAAGTAATTGCCTACTGGTGTCATTATGTGTTTTTGAAGGGCTATCTAATGTTTGACTCTTGAGAGAAATTTTTACTTGGGAAAATGGTACAAGAAAAGTTGATGACACCCAGAGGCTTAGTTTAAGAGGCAGGAGGAGGAAGTTCTGTGTATCTAGCAGTAGATGCAGTACTAGTTCACTGGTCTCTTGTGAACCTGCAATTGTAAGGATGTCTGGAGCATAATTTTATGAAATACAAAACTGTACCTGCTACACAGACTAATCCATGAACCATGCAGGATGCAAGCAATGCAGTTTTTGCACTTGGAACAGAAATGTGTCGCAGAGCATGCAAGTAGATATATGTATCTTCAGTAGTGTTGATAAAACCTGTGATTATGTTTTTGGTATTCCTTATGTCTAGATACTGGTATGTGGAAGCAGTTCAGTTTTAAGTGTTCCAGGAACTACCGTAATCTTTGTCAATGTTTTTAGGTGTAGCTTGAACTTTCTTATTGTATGTTCTTATATGGTAACTGTTTACTTTTTATGTGGCTGATAGTGAATTGAGAAACTTAAACTCTGATAGTTTTTCTATGTCGTAGGCACTAGGAGTTTCCTAAGCTGGAACTTCTGTAAACCAAAAACCAGATATTGCTGCTGCAACTCAGTTCTTCCCTTGAATTGGCGTTCAGTAACTGTGTACTAATGCTTGAGGTTGGTAACTTTTGGGTTTTTTTTGTTGATGCTTAACACAATGTTATTGGTTTTCTTTCTGTACTCCCTGTACCTACCTTCACAATTTATGTTGACTGGTATGAGCTGGTATTTATTAAACAGTTCAACAAACTAGACCATAAAACTGATCTAGCTTAACACCAACCTAGAAAACAGGAGGGTGAACATGGCAGGAGGAAGCCTAGGAAAGTAAAGGTCAGATCTAGTTTAACTTGGATCAGTTTCCTAATCAGGTTTACCACACACCTGATTTTTCTCCTGAGTCAAGTATAAGTAGCTTTACTGGAGAGAACAAGGCTTCTGATTTCTAGTAACTGCCTATTTTAGCAAGAGTTTTTGGGGCTTTGAAGTGAGCTGGAAACTAAGTTGGCTGAACAGCATCCTAATCAACAAGATTGTTGACAAGAGCAAGAATACAGTACCACTAATAATAACATCTTTCTGCTTGTTCTGCCTTTGTAGTGGAATTTGATATAAGTGAACTGCACTTCTGTTTTAAGTTAGTCTAGGGGGCTTACTGAGATGTTGTTGTTGCTCTGGGTTGGTTTTCTGTTAGTTGAGTCTCCTGAACTGTCTTGCTATGGTAATAAGTACTAGTAGTTGTGTAAGGGAAATAATAATACGAATGTATCATGCTGATCAATTTATCAGATCAGTGTATGCTGTTAAGGAGCTACATTCCAGCTACTGGCAAGTAGCCAGGGCTTTTACTGCCTACAGGTAAAATGGGGAAAAATTAGTACCTCTTCCCCTTACCCACCCTCGCCTTTTTATTTTTCAGCTGTATTACATGGGTGTTTTGAATAGACAGTTACAATGAATCCCTTCTTCTTGAGCATGACTCAAGTATAAGGGCTTGAAACAAGGTTGTTACTCTAACCTTTAGAGTTCAGTGTGTTTATGTAAAGTGTGGAGGTCAGCCGGAGCTTTGTAGGCTTCGGTAACTTAAAGTTCTTCATCCCAGTTAGGACCACTGTCTTTTACGTTGTTCTTGAACCTTGCTCTCTTCCATGTACCTGGAGGGAACTTTAAGATAGGTTGGAACAGAACTGAAATTGTGCGATTCATGCGTCTAGTATCAAAGTTCTGAAAAACAAGGTGGCATTATAAATTTAGCTACCATACATTAAAAAAAAAAACCACAACATTGTTTGTGAAGTTATTATGTGATACATCTTTTTTTTTTTTTTCACTACTAATTTACCACTTTATCCTTCCATCAACTAAAGACATAGAGAAGCCAGGAAGAAGGGAGGAGAGAGTAGGGAAGGGAAGATGAATGGTGGTGGTTCATCTGTTTGAGCTTGTAAGAGGGTAGAAGATCTATTACAAAGAGTAGGGAACTCTGCATCTGTAAAAATGCATTGAGCGGTAGAGGTTGAATTCCTTTTTATGGGCTGTGCTCAGCAGCATGTGACTCTGCAGATCAAAGACCCATGTGTCGGGTTGCCATCTTTCTTGTTTCCACTTCTCGCACCGACCAGGTTCCTGTGTAGTATCTTGAGAAGCTGCGTTAACCCTTACTTGGATAAACATTTTACCCTTTGAAAAATTTTTATGGAGCCTCAGCTGCTGCTTTTAATTGCATTTGGTTCTCAGCATCCATCCGGGCTCTCATCTCTGTATCTCTGTAGCAACATGTGGTATATTGTAGGAGTGAGAGTTGGGTAAATGTCACTAGATGTGAATTATTTTTTTTTTTTAAGTCTGTTGGTAAATGAAAGCTCACTGAATTTGTGACCTCTTTAACTATGTTCCTCAGCTTTCAGTTTCTGTATAACTTGGTAGGGTCCTGCTTTCCAATTATGAGACATCCTAGCACCTGGGAATTGATTACTCATGTTTAAAGAGCTGTGCAGTGGAAAAACTTGTGGTTTTGCAATGTGTTTTATTCTAAAATGCTACTGACTGCTTTTAAAAATGCTTAATTTTCAGATTATAAATATTTATCTTCTTCATTCCATAGTTCCAAGCTTCTTCAAATCATCTTAAAGGCTACTTAAAGTCTTATATATGAATAATAGTTCTCACCATCATAATTCCACTGCTTTATAAACCAGTTTTAGTGCATTTTTAGTCTGCTGAGCCACTAATAGGTCAGAGGACAGTGTAATTAATCTAGGGTTGAATATGCTGCTGCTTTTCATAACTACTGTCAAAAAGCTTTGCACATCTTATTTAAAAGTTTTATTTTCCATTCTAAAAGCAGTGTACCATTTTATAATGCCAGGTTAAAATACTACTGATGCAAAACTGCTGGGTATCTTTTGATTAACAGTGAACTAATATTGCTGCCACATTTGATGTAGATTATAGAAGACTGCTTTAAAGGACTCCAGCTTGTGATTGCAGCTGCCAGTTTGGCTCACAGAACAGAGAGCATAACACAGCAAGGCCCAGTTAAATGTGAAGATTTGACTTTACCCCAAAGTGTAGCTATTAAGCCTCCTAATCTGAATATGGGGGAGGATTATCAAATGGCTACTGCTTTGTGACCTGTAGTTCAGATGTAGGTCATTCTGGTGTTAGCCATCTGATGAGGGGGAAGAAAAATAGGATCTACTTAGGATCTACTGCTGCCTTGGACTGCTCTCTGTAAGGGCTGTAGTGCTAATTCTGCCAGACTCTGTCTCCAAAGTTTACTGTGCTACCAGCTGAATAATGCAGTGACTGTGGATTTACCTGTGGCTCTGGGTCATGCTCCTTCAATTTTCTTGTTCTTCCTGGACCACTCTATCTCTCCATCCTTCAACTTTCATAAGCAGTCATTTCTTATCTTTGACTTCTCCTTAAAACCACCCATTTGTCTTTGCTTCCAAACCTTTCCTTTTATTTATTGTCAATGATATAAAAGCAATTTTGACAACTTTATCTGTTCCCACAAATAGGGTGTTTTGTTTTTTTTCAGCTTTTGATTTTTGTATGTTTCTATATGGAGTGTCTTCACAATTGATTTGCATTTCACCACAAACGTGCTCGCTGAGGCCAGTTATGTTGTCTTTTTGGTCCAGGAGACTCATGTGATGTCTCCCTCTAAGCGTCTAATCTCATCTGTTTCTTTCTGTACATGCAGCTGCTAGATACCCCATTTCATGGTGCTTGAGGAAGAGCGAGCCTATGCTTCTTCCTCCCACCTTATTCAGGAAATGTCAGCCTCTGGCAATCTTGCCAGATCAAGAAGTCTGCTACCTTGTTATCGGACGTTTACATACTGATCAGTAGCTGTTTGGAAGGATTTAATTCTTCTTTTTTGGAAATGGCTCCCAAACTCATTCTGGCTAGAAGTTCTAGGCTAGGACACTTCTAGCCTTAATTTATCCCCAGTTTTTATGTATCATGGCAACACTGTCATTTAGGGGTTTTCCTTAGGTTTTTCCCCTTCTATTTTTCCCCTTTCCCCTTCCATATTTGTTCCATTTCGGATATTATTGCTTATTTAACGTAGAAAAACTGAGTGTTAATGGATAATGAGCAATAATGCCTCAAAAGTTGCTGTAGTGGATTTGAATTTTAAACAAGTAGCTCGCAGACAAGTGAAAAAAATGTAGCTACAAATGTACAAGCTAGTGCAAACTGTTAATAGCGGATATAGTCCAAAGTTTACTGTCTGCAATGTGGTACAATCCCAGTTGCAGTGTAGAGGCTATAGTAAGCTCTCTGTGCTTGTGATCTGTTTGACTATTTTCCTTTTCTCCTTTTCCAGTTTGGGTTCTACGGAGTCATGCTAAAGAGTATTTCAAAAAAAGTACAGTCTGGACCATATTGAATGGAGGTCATAAAAATCTATCTCTGCATCATCAGACAAGAACAGCTGTACTAGATCAAAGCAAGTCTGTGTAGTCTAGGATCTGTTGTCTGCAGACAGTGGTGGGTTGCTAGAAAAAAAATTAATAATACATAATGATATTTCTGAAATATCTTCCAGCCTTCAATGACACTTGTCTTGATCCTTGGGAGAAAACCAATTTTACTGGATTTTGTAACTGATATGCTAGATAATTCTGCCACAAGCTATTGTTGATTTTGTGTGGGTGTGTGATTTCGAAGCAACATAAAACTAGTTCAGGTGCATCATTCTCAACTTCCTCTCAATTTTTCTTGTTGTTGTTACTTTCTTTGTTTGTTCCTGTCATCAAGAGGCTGTTATTACAAGAAGCAAGTTTTATTTCATCCTTAGACAAACTGATCATACTATGACTGGGTCTGGTAGGCCATCTGAAGAGCAGGAGAGGCTGCTCCTTCCCTGGCATCAACTGAACTTGCTTGTCAAAGGGAAGGTCCTGGAGACTATAGGATGTTGCAGACCACCACAGCAACAAGCTGGGAGCTTGCAGCTTAAGCTGGAAGGTGAGTTAAATGGAGAGGGGGGGGAAAAAAGGATGGAGAGAAAGAAGGGTTAGCTGCTCGGCCTGAGGAGTTGAAAATGAAGACTTCTGTAGATCAGGCTGTACAGAACTTACAGGTAGTATTTAGCTGACTAAAACCAAGCTTGGAATGATATAGTGCAATGGCTGTTGGGGAAATATGATTTATAAACTCTCTTTTACCATCTTGCAGAATTCCAAAGTAAATATGTCACCTGTTAAATCATGTGTTCCCGCTCTGTTGTGTTACCTGGCTTTTGAGGTCAGAGATCTTCTGGTGACGTTTAGAGAGTTTTGCCATAAGGAAGAGGTTCAGGAGGCTTTGTTTCAAAACTCTCCTGGTTGAGATCTTGCTACACCTTTTTCTGTTGATGCCTGAATCTGAGGAATTATTCAACTAATGACTTGTAGTTGTCCATCTATCAGGAAACGAGATTCTTTGGTGAAAGTAATTTCAACTCTGCAACTCTTAGTGGGTTCTTTACTTGTTTGCAGGTGTATGTTCCTGCACTTCATATAATCAGATGTGAAATGAAATGTCATGTGTTTAATCTTTGAGGCCTACATGGTATTCAGTGCTGATGCAATCAGTCAGACCTTCAGGTATACTTGTATGCTTCTTTTGATTATTGGTAAAATGTGTTTAGCAAGGTAAAATTTATTCCTAAGGAAATCGTCTAATAACCCTTCTCTAGGCTGGACTGTGTGCTTTAACTTTGCTTCTTGTTGTTACCCTCCTTTTTTGTCAGTTCTATGCCTGTTTCATGTTCATTGTGCAAATTCCCCTCAGACTTGAGATGCCAATTCATATATCAGTTAGAGTTAGGGCAGATGTATCTGCCACAGGCACTTGATACCAGTCTGCTGTAGTGGTATCCAAAAACATGTACTCTTCCATGTCATCAGGTCCTCTCAGCTATCTAATGTGGAGCTGAGAAATGTGAGGTGCCTCTTGATTTTGGCCTTTCCCTTTTTCCTTAGGTGCCTTACTGTCGTTTATTTTAGTCCCTTACTGCTGTTTAAACAGCAACAACAACCACCCCCCAAACTGACAGCCGCCTTCTCTGGTGGAATGCTGAATGTTATACCTTCTCAGAGAGAATTTCTTCAACAAGACCATCAGACTGGTTAGGATAGAAAGTGGTTTTACTTCTTGGAAGGTGGTTTTATTTCCTGTCTGCACCTTTGTCTAAGTCTGCTGACTCCTGAACAAATGTGTTCTGCCCCAAGGAAGTGGGATTTAATAAGAAATGCTTGGTTTATAACTTGTGGCATCAGGAGTTCTTATCTTGAAATGTTGCAAGTGTCCAGAGTGCTCTGAGCTTAGTGCTGATGTGAAAAACTGCACTTTGGCACTACCCTAGATCTACTTTTGTGCACAGTTGTCAGAAACAATGGTAGATTATTCGAGTCCTGGATACTTCTGCATTTAGTACCTTACTACTTCTCTTGCACAGAGCAGGATGTTTTCTTAAAACTAAGACTTCTCAACAAAAGACGAGAGTTTCACTGGAGAACTCGCATTAGAGACAAACTGTTTAGTAAATCCTATAACTATCAGAGTCTTTGAGGGAGCATTTGTCTGTAAATCAGTCCTGTCTAAAGTATTGTTGTCATCTCTGGCAAGCAGTCTTTGTCCCACAGACCGTTAGGGAGTGAACTGAAAATTCATGGATTTCTTATTTAACTAGTCAATGCTTATTGCAGTGACACTGCACGGGAAAAAGCTGTGAGAGAAACCTGCTGTAGTGTGTCCTGAGGAAACTTGCTTTAGCGTGATGATTTTGGTTAGTGGAATCTGTGGTCTTACCTGCTGAATAGGCCTCTTAATTGGTAACTCGAGAATACTTGTCTAATGGTTCAGGAAGGGGTTTTGCTGGCCCAAACCCAGCGTTGTAAGGCCTTTACTTCAGGTTGCCACACATAGTAGCATTTTGAGGGCTGGTATGCGACATGACTTGAAGTAATTTCTGACTTTTTCATGTTGTTTAAGGAGATCTTGGCATCTTTTCAGAATCTTTTTTCTGAGGAATCAAATCACTTTGAGGAGACTGATATTAACAGAGCATCTTAAAGGCAGTAGAGTGACTACTTGTTTGCTCGAGGCCTTTTCATTATTTGCCTAGTTAGGAATGGCAGATTGCACACCTTCTGCTCACCTTGTCTGCCTTGTTCAACCACCAGCATCACAGACTTGGAACAGCCAGAGCAGGCTCTTCTACTGTTGTCTGCAAGACTAGCTACTTGGTAGTGATTTGGATGGTGTATATGAAAGAGTCGTTAACTGTCCTTCATTCTGTGTGGTGCTGTACTTCTCCACCTGCCCTTTAACAACCAGCTGACCTGATTACGTGGCATACAGGACAATTACAAACTGGGTACTCAACAGCCTCATCAGTTGTATGTCTCTAGTGGTACTCTGGCATTTTCTCCTCCTTCATTCTCAACCTCACAGGTTAGTAATGCAGGCTGTTTTGCTCTTTGTGTGGGATATGAGTGACCTTGACCTATAAGACTGATTTAAGAAGTTTGGTACCAGACAAGTGACTTCATATGAAGTTTTCCAGAATGCGGAACTGAGATTTATCTGGTTGCTGCAGGAGTTTCCCTTTTGCTGGAAATGCAGACTGTAATCACACCTTTCTTACAAGAAATCCTATTCCTGCATTCTTGACCTTGCAGTTCAGTTGGCTTCCCTAAGTGGTTGCGGTTGTCTTTCTAAATTGTTCCATTAAGAGGGAAAAGTACCCTACTTACAGATCAGCTCAAACTACTGAAGTTTCCTGTTTTGCCTTGCTTGAGACTTGTGGGAAGCAATAGGACATGGCTGTCTTTGACTCAAGAGACTCACTAGACTGTGAATGCAATAGTGAAATCTGGTAAAGATTTTACGTTTTCTGTTTATGTTAAAATTCATGGTCCTTCTGAAACACACAAAAAACCCAAAACACAAAAAAAGTAGTAGCTATTTTGCTTAAAGCTTTTGATTCCAATCCTTTTTTTTTAACTGCTTAAACTTTGTATAGAATTTGTGCTGGTTTTTTAAGGAGCAAAATAGGGACATAACTTTTTTCCTTTTTTGCACAGTATAAAATGAAGAGGTATCTCTTCTCATTATTTTTAAAGCAGACTAACTGAGAATCAGTGTCTGTCTGGAAATAATGAATGTTTGCTTCTGCTAAGGAAGAGCCAGTGCTGGAATACACAAGGAACAGAGCATTTCTAAGACAGGATAGCCTACTGTTTAAACCCATCCACCTTGTGTAAGAGGTGATTGTCCATGTGATTAAAGTATTCAGAATCTTGCCATTAGGTACTTGAAATACGTATCTGTTTTTCCTTTGTGGTGTTCCACTCCCTGCTCCCCAGGTCAGGTTGGACAGTTGTTAGTAATGTGAGTTTTGTAGAATGTAATCAGAAATTAATTACAGGATTGTTACAAAATTGATTATCTCCCACTAAGTTCTCAGAGGTGGTATGTGGTTTCATTTGAGTGCTATAGGAATTCTGTTCCACAGCAGATGAGAGTCTGAGTCCTATGCTTCAAATCTTACCATTTCGCGTTTTGTCTTGTGCCGTTTCATGATTAGGGGGAAGTTTTTATTGAAAATTTGTACGGATTTGTGCTAACTTTTAAAAAAACAAACAAACAAACCCCACCCAAACACACCTGCTTAATCTTTGAATTGTGTCAAATACTAAAAGCAAAACCAAGAGACAGACTAACTTTTTTCTATTCTCTTCTTGTATCTGGCATTTTTTATCTGATGAGAATGCCTAATGTAAAGCTAAAATCTATATTTAAAGTCTCTATTTCTGCTTTTTCAATCTCAGTAGGAAATGAGGGAATTCAGCCCTCTTAATCAAATGTTAAACAATTAGAAACTTGTGTGTATTCTTCTCAGTATGTTATGCAAGTTCAAGAGAAGTACGCTCAGATGTAGATTACGCAGGTTGGTTGTCCATGACATGTAAGTTGAGATTACACTGCCTACCTTCTTTGAACGATGTCGTCTTTTCTTTTATGCACTGAGCATGTTTAAGAGCTGATCTGAAATCATGGTTTAGCTGAATGTAGAGTTCCTCTAATCTAACTGGAGCATCTGAGACACTTGCAATTTTAACCTTGAATTCCAGAAAATCTTTTAAAGGAGGCATGGTTAATACTTTTTATTTCAAGTGAAGTTTTTACATAGATAAGAGTGTCCAGTTCTTGTTGACCTAGTTGACATGTTGCCAGCCCTAAATTTTGTCTGACTTGCCAAGCCAGATTTTGGCTGCATACAAAAATGATGACTGTCTGGGGGTTTGGGGTTTTTTTTGTTGGTTTATTTTTTTAAAACCAGGTATTCATAAAAATAAGCTGTAAGTTAAAGGTGAAAAAAAAAAAGAAAAGTAAACTTATGACAAACTTAACAAATTAACTGCTAGTTTAAATTTTATGTTGCACTACTTTCTTGGTAAAATTGTGGTATGCATAGGATTATTAAAAATATTTTTTTAATAAACTCGTTTCAGCGTTTATGTTAACTTGTTTGGAAATTAATACTTTGAAGAATGCAGCAGTGAGATTTATAGGGTTGATAGTTCACTTACTGTGTTGTATTGGCATCTAGATGCAAGATGCCTTTCATTCTGTAGCTTCAGCAGGTAAGACAAAAGTGTCGATTGACTTCAGGGAACCACAGTATTAGTGCAGTCTAGTTGCAGGATTTCAATAAATTTCAGACTTTTTAAAAAATAATAGAAACAACAAATAGATTCTGAATATGAAAGAATTGGATCTACTGACAGATAAGAACGACTTTTCTCTTGTTCATCACTTCAAAACAGTTTGCAGGGAATAGACAGGTTGTTTGAATGACACAGGAATGATAATTGAAAAGAAACTTCTTGAAAATTCCCATGAAACTCTGGATCTCTTAGGAAATTCCACTTATTAAATTTACTGTCAGGCATCGGTTTCACAGAATGCTCCTGAAGGCTTGCAACTTCATTAGCTTGCAGTAGACCCACGATGTAGTACAGAATCCTAAGCTTCAGTTTCTCAAAAGCCCATCAGGCTAGGAATGTTCTGAATTAAATATTTCTTTGGCTCAATGAACTGGCATTTTCTTATAACTGTATTTTTCTCTAACAGGTTTCAGCTAGCTCTCCCTTCTTAGCAGAAAGCTTCATGTTCTTTGGTCCTCATAATCCAGGAAGTGTGCCAGACCTATTTATTCATTACTTAGCTGCTCGACTTTCTGCCAGATGCTGGTTAGATGTGTGATACTGCATAGTAGTAAAGCAGTGTTGTGACCTATTCATTGTTACAGATTTGCTGTGGACTTCACTTTTCCATGATGATTTAGTGAACATCTGACTAGGCCTTCATGTAGAAAAGAAGCCTTTGTCTGGCAATCTTAAGCTTTTTCGGTAAAATAGCCAAGCTTTTCAGTCCTCTTGTACACTTCAAAATTATGGTTAAGAAACAAGAACATGCTTCAGGCACATGGTCTTCTGAAAGTGAGGTTGTTTCTACGTTTTAGTCTTGGGCATTATTCTCCTCATGTTGTAAAATGGTTAAATTCATACCAAATGAGGAAGTCGTGAGCATTTTTCCAAGCCGGATTTTTATCTTCTTTTCCTTATTCCCTCTCAATTTCCTTCTCTACAGATACAAACTGTAAACTGGCCCAAATTTATCACCAGCACTGTTCTGAGTAACAATTGGTATCTAGATAACTTTCTGAGGTAGCATCTTGAAAAGAGAGAGATGGTAGGATAAGCTTCAGTGTCTGAAGAGCACAAATATTCACACCAATTCCATATGTAAATGTCCCTGTGTGACAGCTGGGATTACATCGCTGTTCAAAGAAGAGTTTTTAGAGAGAAGAGAAATTAAGTTCTGGTAACTGTCACTTAGAAGCGTTTTTCTCTCCCTCTATCCACAGAGCAGCACAGTCACTTCTGAAGTGTTTTCCTTATGCCTTTATATGATAAATAACACAAATCTCTCAAAATATCTTGCTATTACATTAAAATTAAATCTAATTTTAATTTTGACAGTGTCTGGAAGCTACAGTAAAAGGTGTCATAAGTACCTGAAAAGTAGACCTGAACCTGGTCAGCATTGATGCTAATCTCAGTCTTTACTACTTTACTTAACCTGCAATTTTTTTTTTCCTGTCGATGCCACCCTTTTCTTTAAAATTGTTGAAGAGTTCAGGGGGAGGCAGGACATTTCCTCTTTTTGTTTTGCCTCTGACGTATGGCCAATGTCAGTCTCCCTAGCACTGCAATATTACTCCCTCTTTGTGTTCTGCTTAATGCTTATAACTGCTTCATGTTACAGCTAGTTGTTCTGATGTATATATGCTTTTTGGAAACTGTATTTCGTCCTGTCTGCATCCTGTGGCTAAAGCACAGCATAGAGAGTTGAAAGCAAGGAGTTTTTATCCTAAGTGAAAAGGAGCCAGTTAGAACAGAAGCTGTTCTGTAGTCTCACTTTGACTTTTGGTCACCCTATCTCTTCTCAGTGGCAGCAGCAGTGTCCTCAACTACGTTAATTCTTGGCGGCAAGATTTGCAGAGAAGGACAAGTATCTTTAATAGCTACGGTTCAGAATTTGTATTGGAGTCTAAATAGAGGATTTCCTCCCTTTCACATTGGAATCTCTGGTATGTTGGTTCCCGTTTGCTCAGGGATCTGAATCAATATGGTAAAGAAAGTTAAGTGTATTAAGTTAAACGTTTAGAACTTTTTATTGTAAGAATACTTTAAGTGCTATAAGGAAGAAGTGGATTCAAGCTAGAGAAGGTATTCAACAGAAGCCCCCTCCCTACCCCACTCCTATGCAGAATGTGTCCTAAATTATGTCCCAAGAATTTTTCTGCAAGAAAAATGGGCTGTTTTTTGTCTGAGTGTCTGGCCAGCATTTTATCAAATAATGAATTTTACTGAATAGATATTCTGTAGTGACATTATGAACAGGAAAAAGACAACATTTGAATAAAGATTTTATTAATTCTTGCTTCTGTTGTCATGCTTTATATCTTAAGTATTCTGCCTAGCAAGCTAGTCTATTTTTTCCTTACCATTTGTATAAAAGACATAAAGGTGATTGAGTGTTTGCTTGTTGTTGTTTGTTTTTAAACTCAGTACCTCGGTGGTTTCATAACCTGTTCAATCCTTTCCAAATTGTTGTTATAAAAGATTTAAACAAAACCAAAAAAACCCAAACAACAACAACAAGAAAACATGGGGAAAAAAAAAGCGATCAACAACAAAAACTCTATGACTTAGAGAATGATGTCAATATATAAACAAGAATAAGATTATGAATGCATCTATGGCTGGGGGCAGGCAGGAGGCACAGAGGACAGCTGCTGACCTGTGGAAGGGAGAGGCAGAAGAAATAGACAGAGATGTTAACATCTAATTTAAGTTACCCTGCTAAACACTCTACTCTTATAAAATATGAAAAATAACTGTCTTCTCTACAGAATATTCTCCTTTAACAAGTTGTAAGGGAGTTGCTGCTTGTATCCTAGTGGTGGGATAAAAGTAACTAGGTGTAATAAAGAAAAAGATTGATATAACTATTTAATGCTTTTCAAAACTTTGAATTAGTGCCATAAGAAACTCGTAAAATGTTTTCCAAATCAATGGAAATTGGCCTGATGTATCAAAGGACCTTAGTGATGGTGGCCTAATAAACCCAGGTGTTCTTAAGGGATTTGAGTTTCTGGTGCAATTTTTTTTTTCTGTCACTTGGAAGCAGGAGACAATTTCTTTATTTGGAGACCAAAAAAAAAAAGGCACAAAACTTAGAGGCAGACAACCATTTTTTAGGGGAACCAGTGACCTTCTACAAATATGCCAGAACATAGAGTGTGAGCGGCATCTGTAAAATGGGGGCATACACTTCAGAAGTCTGTAAGTTTGTATGATTAGAAACTGAAAGATGACTGAACATGAACTCCAAGTCCTTTTCTTATGAAAGAGATAACTTTTAAGAAAGGCAGATGACTTCTTTGCCTTTTTAAGTAAGCCAAACCAAAATACTGCTTCCTACTTTTGCACCTGTATTTTAAAATAAATATTGAAGCACTATTGAGAGAGAATTTGAAGAGAAGCAGTTTTTTCTTTCAGAGAAAGAGGCTTGGTGCTCTGTCTGCCTGGGTTACTTGTTTAAAAAAAAATAAATTAAAAGCAGGTCTAATGCTTGACGAAACTGATGAAGCTGAATTCACTCTGTGTTATGATTGTTTAAATCCAAGATAGCTGACTTAGTAATGCAAACCATAAAACTTCCTTCAGATATATTCCTGTACTGAGCCAAACTAAATAGTGCAGTTGTGAAACTATAGAATGGGCAGAAGTAGAACTGAAGTTTGTAATTTATATATAATACTTTTTCAAATTACATGTAGTTTTCAGAAGGGATCATGACAATAAACTGGGGTGTGCAGGGTCTGTCTTCTGGTCCTTACTCGTCCATAATTTCTTTCCAATGTGATTTTTAGTTTCTGAGACTCATCCAAATCATGTCATAGTCCTCAAAGATTAAGAAATACCACCTCAAAATATGGGTTTTGTTGACTTCAGAATGGGAACAGAATTTATATGAAAACTAGATAACAGTGTTCCTGTGGTGAAAGGAAAATGAAGAAGCAGGAATTGAACTCTTAGTTGTAATCAAGTCTCTTTAACAACTAGGTAAAGTAACACTAACTATTATTACAGAACACCAAAAAAAAAAAAGTAGTTTCATTTTAGTGCTGTGTCAGGCGGTACTGTACCCAATCTCATTAAATGTAATCCTATTCTTTGGATTTTCCTAATTACATTTTAAAGACCATTTGTTAAATTTAACAAATTCCTTTAAGAATTGAAATCAGCAATTCTGAACATACTTACAAATTAGTTTTGATTTTAAAAGCAGCATTAATGGGCTAAACTCCACACTGCTTAGAATGTGCAATTTTTTTTCCACTTTAACTTACATTCCATTTACTCTGCTTAGAATATTGAGTAAACTTAAAAAACAAGGAGAAGATATGAATCTTCCTTGCTGATTCGTGTTACTTAACAGCATCTTTTTCTTAAGTAGGAGAACGGATGAGGCCTGATTTTTACTTTAGAAGCTAAATAATGAGTGATTTGAACTTTTAGTAGAACAAATTGAACTACCATAATTCAAATGTGATTCTTGGTATAGTAAGCCACAAAGTGGAGGGTGATGGATGTTCCTCTGATAAGTTAATTTTTAGACATGCGGAAGTTGTGAAGATTCTGATATATGATTCTGCTCGCTCTGTTTGGTGGGTTAACAAAGGTGTGTTTTACAGAGCCTCAAGATCCCTTTTTTTCCCCTGCAGTGCTTCCAGAGGCTACAGTGCTTTAAGCTGAAAGTCTCATTTCATTGTAGTAAAAATACACATGCAAGCCCCATACTTCAAAGCAGTGTGCAGCAGTCTTACCCTATGCCTAACTGAGGATATGCTGGAGAAGAAGGGAAAAAGCAGAACTTAATTTGCATGCACCTGGTATTTTCCAAATTCCTTAACATGTAGTTAGAGAACAACATGATCTCTTCTAATGGGTAACCTTTCAGCATTAAGATGAAAAATAGAGCAGTAAATATGAATCAGATGAGCAGTATTGTCAAGCATCTCTCTCTTTCATTTAAATTTTGTCTATCTATGTAAGGAACATTCATCTATTTCTGGTACGCATCCAGAGATAGGAGTAAACCAGACTTTTTATGGCTTGTAAAAGTATCAAACCAAAAAGTGAATTTACTTAGAAATATTTTCACTGAAAGCTTTTTATCAGTTCATCTATTCATGCTTTCCTAAACTGGAAAAAGCTGCAGCAGATCAGGGGAGGGGGGAGCAAGTGTAAGTGAAGGGTTTTCCTAGGTGCCTTATTATGAGGTCATTGGTGTGATGACAGTTTGACTTATAGGGGTTTTTATAGGGTTTTCCTTCACCAGTATTCTTTTTTTTTCTTTTTAAACTCAGTAGCTACAGTTACATGGATTCACAATTATCCTGTTAGAAGTGACTAGGCAAGTACCTCAGTATGCCCCCACATCAATTGCAATTATTACAGTTTGCCTAAGTCTGGTGAGGCCCCTCCTTGAGATTTAGTATTATTTAGTATTATTGTGTTCTAGTACTGAGTAAAAGGGCAAAGAAAAAGGCTTTTTTTTTTTAACTAAAAAGGATTAAATTTTAGTTAAATGTGTCAAATACAGTGACTTTAACAAAAAAATAGAGCCCTATAGTTAAAGCCCTAGAATCAGATTACTTCTGAAACAGAAGCATGTAAATGGGGGGGGAGAGGACTACTTATGAAGGAATGAAGGGTCAAAGGTGAATGGAAATATATCTGCTTTTATGAAACAGACTTTCTTTTGAAAAGAAGATACAAATACTGAAGTTAATATTGCCATAAACAAGACTAGGGGAATCAAGAAATTAGTATGATGTAGAGTGTACCAAACCTATCAAAAGCATTTTAATATAACCTGCGCATATACTACTGTTTCCTTTCCCAGCTGTATACTAATTACGTCTCCTATCTTCAGACCTGCCAAGTGGTGCATTTGAAAGCAGTACTGAAATGTCAGGTTCCATTTATTACATGATAGTTATTTTTTTTTGGCTGTTCTCCTAACGCAAAGTCTGAGTCATCAAACAGATTTGTTGAAAACATACTTGCTGTCCCAGTTGTGATCACCTAGAGGATCTCGGGGGGGAAGAAAGGGGGAGTTTGAGAAGGTATTGAATTGGGATCAACTGTGAGGCTAAAAGAATTATTTTCTCTGAGAAAAGTTATGGAGATACAGCCTTTGGAGAAACGGTAGCCCATGTGTAATTAAATCTGTGTGACCCCAATTTGTATTGTAAAATTGTCCAATTACTGTTTAAAGTTAACCTGGGCCAACCTTGTATTAAAATGTCTATGTCTGCACCTTGCGATTTCCTCTAGGCTCGGTGCAACATAGAATGTAGACAGCTTCCCCAGTGACAGGTACAGCTCGGTTGTTTACTAGTTTGTGGATGGAAGAGGCCTTCATAATACATAGCCACACTACTGCTAAAGAGTAGATGAAAAATGGCTGTATTTGGTCATGCAGTGAGGAAAAGTCCTCGTGTGTTCCTTGAATACCTCTGTAAGTCTGTATAAGGTGCTGCACAATCTGGGAAGCTTCCATGGAATGTATCCATGTAATCATTATTCTATTTTATTCATAACAAAGAATTTTACAGCCTGTGCTGTTCATACATGGCAACATAGACTTTTTAAAGTAGATAGACTTTTAAGATGTGACAGACAGTAAGTAGTTTACAGTGATAAAATGTTACAGAAAACTTAAATCATAAAGTTCTGTAAGCACTTGAAGGGTGGTTTCTCTTTAAGAAGACTTTATTTAAAAGTTGTGAAGGCAGGCTAAAGACTTATTTTGGATTTAATAGTCTTGTTTTAATAATCTTTTAAATCTGAGTAGACTTGTAGAGACACTTAAATAACATCCTGGAAATAATTCATGAAGTAACAGTTTCTGAATTGCTCAGTAGTTGTAATTATCATAGAATCATTATGGTTGGAAGAGACCTCAAAGACCATCAAGTCCAACCGTAGACCTAATGCCACCATGCCCACTAAACCATGTCTCGAAGCGCCACATCTAAACATTTTTTGAACACCTTCAGGGATAGTCCACCACCTCCCTGGGGAGCCTGTTCGAATGCTTAACGACTCTAACAGTGAAGAAGTTCTTCCTAATATCGAACCTGAACCTCCCCTTGCACAACTTGAGACTGTTTCTTCTTGTCCTATTGCTAGTTACTGGGGAGAAGAGACCGACCCCCACCTCGCACAACCTCCTTTAGGGTAGTTGTAGAGGGCGATCAGGTTTCCC
>NW_009608683.1:0-1308 GCF_000690535.1 Cariama cristata
TGCTGTGATGCCGTTTGGGAAGTTGTCTTTCAATTAATCCTAGGATTTTATTTATTTTGTCCAACAAACACACGCTTTAAACGCCGCCGTTCAAACAATAACTCTTTTTAAAAGTCATCACTTACTGGTTTAGGTTGTTAAAGAGAAGAGTAATTTTCAGAGTTCTCTTGGCTGTGAAAGCGAGGTTGAGTAGAGTGGAATGGAGTAGAGTGGAATACTTCTCCTTTTTTTTGCCTCCCCCCCCCCCCACTTTTTTTTTTTTTTTTTTTTTTTTTTTTTTTTTTTTTTTTTTTTCCCTCCTTTTTCTCTTTCTTTTTTCTTCTGCAAAAGGCACGGGGGGTTTGGGAGCCGGGTGCCCGTGTGCGCAATGTGGGGTCCGGCCGCGTTTCCCACTGCCCCGGCCTCTCCCCCTGAGCTCTCCTATCTCGGTAGCGGTAAGTAAAGCTTCTGCAGCTTAAGGACTAAGAGGTTTTCAGCGCCTGGACATCTCAAGCGCTAGGGAGATGAGTGGGGAGTTCTGTGCCTGGAAGCAAGTCCTTCCCTTCAGCAGAAGGAGCCGCAGCTCCGAAAGCTCCAGTCGTTGGGTGAGCGCTGCTAACGCAAACTGGAAGTGTCTATTTGGAAGGCTGAGCTCTGATTAAAATCAGGTGTTTAATACAATACAAGGCCCAACGGTTTATGGGGTTTCAGCTGAGGATTTTTTAGGGATCACAGTTCAAAACAGTAGTCCAAAGCTAAGGTTTCAATATCCCAGGAGTATTTAGTTGCAAAACAGATTAAACACGGACACGAGTGCGTGGATCTTGCTGTATTTACATCGGCAAGGTAGCGAGGACTTCTCTTCCTGCAGGAAATCCCGGGCGTCCCTTCCCAAGCACTTACGCGGTGCTCCAGCCTCCATCAGCCCGTGCTTGTACCTGTTAATGCCCGCATACAGCCCGGGCTAAAGCGATGCACGCACGGCCGGCCGGCGCGGCGCGCAAGGCAGCAGTATACAGTATATTAAAAACACGATATGTTGTAGAATTTCATTTCATTGGACAATATTTTAAGCAGATGTGAGGCTCCTCTGGGAATTCGACTCTATTACCTGACTTGGAAAGGGGATGGACGTGTTTGTGTGCGCGCTGGGGTGCGGGTGAGAGCGAAATTCTCGGCAATTTTAACCCGACTCACCAGGAGAAGGGCAGGTATTGGAGGCGGCGGAGCTGAATCAGGGACGGGAATTGTTTTCCCTCGCTTTATCGCTCACCTCTGGGGGTGGGAGTCTTTACTAACGGCTGTAAATCACAAGATGCGGCTCGGTCA
>NW_009608684.1:0-6178 GCF_000690535.1 Cariama cristata
ATGATTCTATGATTCTATGATTCTGTAAATAGCTTTATTTTATTCTTTTATTTGGGGGGGTTGGGGTGGGGGTGTGTGTGTGCTTTCTGAAATTTAAAGAAAATGACATGCAATATCAATAAATTTTCATCTGCATACACCAAAATGTAGTTCCTTTCATGACTTACCTTCTCACAAATTTCTTTAAGATTGCCAAAGACTATGGAGTGAAAGGCATAGGTCTGGGTACACTAGGAATCCCTTGCTTCAATAATATGAAGACTCAGCTCCTGACTAAACCTACAACAAAATTAAGCGTGGGAATTTTACGCAATATTTTAGAGTTTCTTTCCATGTCTGGAAATAATTCTGCAATTCCTTTGATTTGTGTGGACATTGTATCACTCTGGATATTCAGTCTAGTGTCAAAAACAGAAGTACAATTTCAGTTCTGAAAGCATACATATACTTTCCTCCTCTGCTTCCTCAATTGACATTGAAAGCATCCCACTGAGAAGTACTTACATATCCATGCATCAAAAATTTGAGGTACAAGCAGATACAGACATGGGAGGAGAGAAGTATGTTGTAGCAAACATCGTAGGATGCATTCCTTTTTTCTTAGCAGTCCAAAATGAAGTGAACATCTTTTATTGCTTTCCGAGAAGAAAACAAAGCACAGCTATAAGGTACTACAATCCACTGTAAACTGATTTTGTTCGTAAAAACATTCTACTCATCTAAATGAAACTACCATTCCCTACCTGAATTATCTGAGGAAGAGACATACATCACAGAGTCCAGTCTGAAATGGTATTACTATTGAACTGTGCATTTTTTCACATCACTTGCTGTAATACCACATCTGTACAAACCTAAATTCTTCAGAACAGGTTAACTGCAACATATTTAATGGACTAATTGCTACTAAAGCTGAAGTATTTCTAGATTCTAGTAACAGGGATGTTACACCTACTGGAGATTTTAGTTGGCCAAAATGACAACTTGTCCTGCAATTAGGAGACACTTAGATGTCCTAGCACTTGCACACTAATAAAATTTCCTCCTCATTGTTTGGATCTCTTTTGGAGGACTCTCCTAGGGGTTATTTTGCAGGTTCCCTCCTGCTGACAAAAACATAGCAGAACCAGGCTTTCAGACTCCAAAGAACAGCTTAAGGGACTTTTTTCGATGCTGAGCTCTTGATGTGGTTCCAGGAATAAAGAGTAGCTTTGCTTTTGCCGCAACTTATCAGAAATACTAAGGTTAAAAAGTAGGTTGATTGTCATGTCTGTGGCATATACAAGTACAGATGCAGAGGGCTCCTGCCATTTTATAGGAATTTAGTGAAGAGTGGCACCAGTCAGCTAGTAGGAAATCAAATGGAAAAAAAAAATGGTTTAAAAGGGGGCTGGTTTGTTGTGGTCTTTATCCTAAGGTCCAGCATTACAAATTAAGTCTCAATGCTAATGCAGTGGCAGTAGCTAGTACTATGTCTTTTAAACCATTCACTTCACAGAGCCTGCTAAGGGATAAATAACACTTGATCTGGCTAATTTTCTATTCCCACAGGTTTTCTGTTTTCCTAGGAAGAAACTCTGCTTTCATCAAATAATAGCAAAACTCTTCTTGATTTACGTCCAAAATGTATGTAACCTTTAGATTATTTTAAGGTTCAGTTCTAAAAGCTAGAGATAATACTACCCAATATGGTCAAGAAGAGAAACAGGAATGTTAAGGGTGAGTGGCTTGCCTGAAAATTTTGCAGTCATTCAGTGACAGAACAATGATTAACATGTTTTAATTCCCTTTCTAAATTCATTTGAACATGCTGTTCCTGTGTGAGAAATTTAGCATCTAAAAATCTCCGTTTTCACCTGCTACTTCAAGAAAGTTATTTGTTTCAGTTGCTGGGTTTCCAGTGCAGCCAACAAAATGGCACAGTGGAGGCAATACTATAATATAGTTACAACTGCAGTCCAAGAAAGTATTTTCTTTTCTTTTCTTTCCATTCTTCTTTCCAAGAAGGATCGTATGGGGGAAAAAAACACAGCAATTTTTCTTCTAAAGTTCTCTTGTACCCAAATGACAAAACAAAAACCAAAGAAAAAGCAAGAGCAGAATGTTTTGGCCAAAAAGTTGTGCACTATTTCTTGTATTTCTTCACAGAAGAAATCATTCTGAGATCTTTGTTCAGCTGTGCTCAGGTTTTCTATGGTCTTTATTTAAAAGCTACACAGAGAACAACTTTGACTCACACCGAGTGGGATATGCAACTTCCGTGCTGAAATCATCATATTCAAACTGATGCTTAAGGTCTTTTCACAAATATGTTTCATGTCAAATTTACAACTGTGAATGGAAGTATTTGTTCTACTTCTACAACTACTGTTTATTATTTCTTATAACACACAGCATCTGCTGTTGGCCATAGGGCATCTAAATTCTTCTGGAAGAACCATGTTCCCTATGACATCTGCAAAGAATGACCAAGGAGATACTTAGCCTTTATGCAATCGAGCTACTTGGTAATATCAATGGAAAGATCAAATAATAAAAAAGAGTAACCTATCATGCAGTCCAGATTTTCCTCAAAAAACCCCCACCCTTAAAATTCAGAAAAATTACTCCTTTCAAAATATGTTGTCTGGACTGAGGATGTCCTCTACTCGACCTCTGTCTCAAGCTGGTTTTGTCGTTTCATTGAAAATATCGCTCAGGTCATTGTGTGTTCTGATGTTGCTAACATTCATTATTGAAACTAAGTGTTTTCTATTGAAAACCATGCTTCCTGTCCCTACAGGCGTTCTCCTTAGTAAGGAGAAAAGGCTTAATGAGGTTTTCTTGTAAGCTAATTCCAGTAATAAATGCATGAACTGGGAACAAAAAAGAAATGGTGAGAGACTGCTGTTTCCCTGTTTTCAGTCTTCTTTCAAAACAGCATGTTCTCTTTAGTCCTCAAATGTTGTGGCCCCATGAAAGGCCATGGGCTTCAGAAACATAAAGGCTTAACAAGCTCTCAAAGAGGTAACATCTATTCTGGTTCTAGTTCTGTAGGCGGTCACACAACCACAATGTTATTTCAGATTATGGGTCTAAGCTACAGTGGAAACAAGGAAGAATGCCCCTTATATGTAAAAGTGAGGCACTGGCCAGACCAGTCTTTGTTCTGAGACCAGGCTGGAAAATGAAATGAGACATTTAACTGTTGCTTGTGATAAAGGTGTGAAGGAAGCATGCAGCAGTCAATTGCCTACTGCATGGATGAAAAAAGAAAGCCAATTCTGCAGAAGAAAACAACACTGCAAGAGAAAAAAAATCTCTTCTCTTAAATAAGTCAGGTGTTTGCCTGTGTAGTTAAAAATATGTTTGAGCACAGTTAGTCTGCTTCAGTATGTGTTTGCAAATGGAAGTGAAGCAAGTCACTATGTACACTAACCACAATGGTGCCTCCTATCTCACCACCTTATCAGACACAGAAAAGTATAAAACAGTATCAGACAAAGCCAGTCCAGAGGACCTATTAGATTTTGCAACAAATTATAACCCCATAGAAGATGCAACTGCATGTGTATATATTATTTGGATAGTATGTGACTAAAATGACCTCCAAAGGTCCCTTCCAAACTCAACCATTCTGCAATTCTGTGAGAATTAATATAAAATAGGATCTTCCCTACATCTTTCTTTCTGTGATTCCTTATTTTAACATACTTCTCAGCATTATCAGGCAGCAAACATAAAGCTGGTGTTTCCAGGGAAAAATGGCCCAAATTTTGTTATGCCAGAGCTATTTAAATATGGAGGACAGAAAAGTTATATTGACTAAAAAGTTTTGGGGTTCATATTGTACCCTGGCATTAACTTTAATTTATTTTAATAAAAACTAAGGTATCCAAAATAAGTGTAAGGAAGATCTTGCATATCTCATTTAGCCAGTCACAATCACAGGGACAATCCAAGGTATCATAGAATGATTTGGTTGGAAGCGACCTTAAAGATCATCTAGTTCCAACAGCTCTGCCATGGGCAGGGACATCTTCCACCAGATCAGGTTGCTCAAAGTCTAATGCAACCTGGCCTTGAACACTTCCAGGGATGGGACATCCACAGTTTCTCTGGGCAACCTCTTCCAGTGCCTCACCACTCTCACAGTAAAGAATTTCTTCCTTATATCTAATCTAAATCTTCCCTCTTCCAGTTTAACACCATTGCCCCTTGTCCTATCACTCCATGCCCTCATAAAAAGTCCCTCCCCAGGTTTCTTGTAGGCCACTTTTAGGTACTGGAAGGCTGATTTAAGGTCTCCCCAGAGCCTTCTCTTCTCCAGGCTGAACAAAGCCAACTCTCAGCCTGTCTTCACAGGAGAGGTGCTCCAGCCCTCTGATCATCTTCATGGTCCTCCTCTGGATTTGCTCCAACGTTCTTCTTATGTTGTGTATCCCAAAAAGAATTCCAAAGGACTGAGAACAAATCATTGAAGAGCTGAAACAGTGTAAGAAATAATACACATATGATCAGTGAGTTCAAGGGATGAGCAGAGGCTGGAGATTTGAAGCCAAAATAGATATTCTGTGAACCACTTCAAATCCTATAAGATCTGTTTCTATCTGCTGCTTTAATACTGACCTAACATAAAAAAAGAATAAGTGAAAAAGTTAATTTTTTAGTATGCTATCTAGAGGTAGGTCAACAGCAGTAACTGAAAACTTGACACAGTCGACATTGTTGACACAGGCAACAATTCAAACAGGTGAACAGTTGGCCTACTGAGGGCCCTCTTTGTTTTTAAGTCTACAGTTTTCCCAATATAGATGATACAAAAGGTATGGGTAAGGGGAAATGTAACCAGATGCCAGAAAGGTAACTCAGACATATCTTCACCTTTGACATCAAAAGGGTTCATACTGCTGTCATAGCTGAGCACTTTGGAAATTTTAATGCCTTTAGCTCTTTATCCCTGCAATGAAATGCTTTATTCTTGACTTAGGTGCCTGATTGCTACTGATTTGGGAAAATCACATAAAAGAGGAGGGATTTAGCGCTACAGACAAGCTACAAAGAAATAGAAATTAATTTCAGATTCCTGGCTACTGGAACATGGGTTTTCTCAAGAAGTGGTTCCACCAAACCATGGAACGTTAGAATCACCATAACACATACCTCTGATTTTTCATAATATTATCACTAATGCCACAAAAATATTACTTTCCCCAGCATGACTGATAGTCAAAACGCAGAGGTTTACCTCAAGTTAATTAAATATTTACATACATTTTCCCCATGCTACTTTTGGGTTACACTCTGAAAAAGGACAAATATTTTAGGAGTTTAGATGAGCAGGAAAGCTGTGCATGGTCACCTTACACCCTGATTACTGCTATATAATCTTTCCTGACCATGACAGGCAATTCTTGTTCCACTAATATCTATCGACAATGCTCCTAGTAAAGCAAAAAATCAAAAGCATAGGAAAATGGCCTAAGAACATGCAGAAAATGCTATGAACTTCTTGTGTGGAATTACCAGAACAAGCAAGACAAGTTTCTTCTAGGCTAGCTAATGTGATGCCCGTTTACAAGAAGTGCTGGAAGGAGGATCTGGGGAACTACAGGCCTGTCAGCCTGACCTCGGTACCGGGGAAGGTGATGGAACAAATCATCCTGAGTGAGATCACAAGGCGTGTGCAGGACAATCAGGGGATCAGGACTAGCCAGCATGGGTTCATGAAAGGCAAGTCCTGCTTGACCAACCTGATCTCCTTCTATGACCAGGTGACTCGCTTGGTGGATGAGGGAAAGGCTGTAGATGTGGTCTATGTGGACTTCAGCAAGGCCTTTGACACTGTCTCCCAAAGAATTCTTCTGGAGAAGCTGGCAGGTCATGGCTTGGGCAGGAATACCTTTTGCTGGGTGAAAAACTGGCAGGCCAGTCATGCCCAGAGAGTGGTAGTGAATCCAGCTGGCGGCCGGTCACCAGTGGTGTTCCTCAGGGCTCAGTGTTGGGGCCAGTTCTGTTTAACATCTTCATTGATGATTTGGATGAGGGGATCTAGTGCACCCTCAGCAAGTTTGCAGATGACACCAAGCTGGGTGGGAGTGCTGATCTGCTTGAGCGTAGGAAGGTTCTACAGGCTCTACAGCCATCTGGACAGGCTGGATCGATGCTCGACAAGGTCAAGTGCTGGGTCCTGCACTTG
>NW_009608685.1:0-3057 GCF_000690535.1 Cariama cristata
CCCGGAGCGTCCCCGGGAGCCGAGGGCGGGGAGGGGTGGGGGGAGCGCCGAGCCCCCCGCTGCGGCACCGTGTGAGGCAGCGCTCCGCAGAGCCACCAACTTTTCTGCTGTCTCCTTGCATCCCCCCCACCCCAGCGTCACACGGCGGGAACGGGGAATTCAGGGCACGTCTCCAAAATAAAAAACTGGCTGGTATTGCCTGTGCGTTTTGAAATGTGGAGTGAGTGAGTGGGGCAGACTGCAAGTCTGCTTGGCTTGCTGGTAACACTTCGGTTCACTGCAGTCAATAAACAAGGCGGTGTAATTTCACCAATTTAAAAAAGGGAAAGTCTTGCTTTGGCACAGTCCTTTTCCTAATTTTCCCTATCCTAACAGGGGGAAGAACGTCCATCTCCAGCCCTGCTAGAAGATTGAGAGCCATCAAGTTGCTGAGCCCTGTTTCTGTTTAACTTCCCCAGATCCAGGTGACTTCCATGGGACCGCTCGCTGACTTCAAGCAGTGCTTCAGGCAGGTAAGAGCTAAGCATGCCAAACCTGTCTTTGTCCGCTGAGGTGCAATAGGGTCCCTCGGTCCTGACTGGGAGCTGTTATGAAGAAGAATAATGCTTTTTTTTTCTTTTTGAAGCGAGATGTCCTGCAGCTGTAGAATGAAACCCTTGGTATTGAATGTTCTGTTAAGCTAGTGAAGTTCCAAACCCCTGGATTATCTTCTCTGTTCTCTAAGTAAGCAAAACTTTTCATGATGCTGATGTGTTTGCCTACATACTCATATGGGTAGAACAACTCTGCATTTATCTGTTATCTGAAGCTTTTGTTTGTTTCATTATAAAGAATAATTATTAGAACTGCACCTTTAAATTAACCTACACGTGGCTGAGGGTTGCTGTGTGGGTTAAACTAATATGGTTTGAAGTTCAGCAAAAGGAGCAGGACCAGGTAAGTGGTTGTATTTGTGCATGTTCTCAGAAGTGGTGCAGGTGCTGTGGACTGCTTTCAGTCACCTCATACAATTCCTATGGGAAGATTTAATAGCATCAGAAACCGATATATGCTTCTTTACTAAAATGAGTCTTGCTTACTTCCATTGCTTCATTAAAAGGAGTTTTTTCTTTGGAAATATACTGGAAGGATAATGAGGCACTAGTGACTTTAATGGATTAAAATAGCCAAATCAAATGCAAACCATATTTTCTTTGCCACATTATTAATTTTGTATAACATGTTGTATGCTGTAAAGTTCATTAATAACAAAACATAATTGCTATAACAACATTGTGGTCTGCTATGTAACAAGGGAGAATGAAGTAGAAAAATGTTAAATATGTCCAACTTGGCTGGGTGGGAAGTTACTTCGGTGATGTTGATGTTTGGAATTTCCTGACTGCTCTTGAAATTTTAAATTTTTAAGCTGTTTTTTTGAAGGGTCTTTATTGTTTCAGGGTTTTCAGTGGGTGAGTGAAGGGTGCTCACTTTGTTTAAACAGTTGTCTCCTTTGAGAAGAAATCCCTACCTATTTCATACAAAATATTTCATTGTTTTTCTCTTATGGAACTCTTAACAAAATTCTCTTAACTTGATTTGCCGGGTTGGTAGGTAGTAATGCTCCGTTATTGCCAGTGATAAAGTTGTGCAGGCCAGATGGTGTCTTCAGTTACACTTTGACACAACTTTCTTCTAAGCAGCTCTTCAGGTGAAGAAGTTGCTGACGTGTCAGCAGGACTGATGCACCCGTGGGCCTGGAGGCTGGGCATCTCTCTCTTTGGCACTAGGTGCTGAAATTCTGTCTGTCGTGGGGGGAGAGGGAAACTCATCCCCGTGCTGCCCTGCCTGTGCTCAGCCCCTGTAGCGAGGCCTGCCGGAGTGTTCACCATTCCACCCGCCTCCATCCCCCCAGTGGACTCCTATGGTCAGGAAGGGCTACGTTATGAGAATTTTGGTTTGCTTTGGGTTTTTGTTCTGTTTTGTTTTTTTGTTTTTTTTTTTTTAATTATTATTATTTCTACAAAGTTTCTCAGCAGCACTGAGTTTAGTTATCTTGATCTGGTTATGGACTGTAAGGACTTTCACTTTGCCCAACTATAATACTCGGCGTAACTTGCTGGAGAGAGAAAATGGTAAATATTGTATGTTTATTCCTGGCAACCACTGGAATAAACCAGAAGAAAGAGTAGCGCTGCCTGATATGAGGAACTGTGCAGGCATTGTTAAGAGCTGGAGCTGTGCCTTGTGCTAGTTGTTATGAAGCCAGAAAGTTGAGATGCGGACAGTGGAAAGGTGATCCTGGAGGATCACCTACGCATGAAGTAGGACACGAGGCAACAGATAAGGAGTGAGGGAGGAGGGGGAGCGTTGAAGTGAGGAAAATATCCTTGCCTTCTTCCACTGACTGAGCTGAAAGTAGCCTGGGCCAGTGTCCAGGAGGACGTTCCTCAGTGCAAAATTGTCTTGTCGTGCTACTCCAGTGGAGGCATCAGAAAACGTATTGCTTCTTGGGGTAAGGAAGGAAGGAGGGAAGAAAAAAAACGTGTGGGGGGTTGCAGTAGCTTTCTGTGTTCTTTTTCTCATTTTGCTTTCATTAATTCAGTTGTGTCTAAGGAGATGCTGAGTGGGTGGGAATTTGTGGTAACCCACAGTAATATGAATGCTTTGACCATTATAAAGAGCATCTGGTTTTTTATCAGTATTCTGTTGGCTAACCACTCATCTTGATCACCTTTTTTTTCAGGTGAAGGAAAAAAGCTGGAGGGGAATTTAAAAGAAGATTTCTAAATAGTTGGAGGCAATCTAATGTTTTGCTTTTACATGTTTCTGCTTTTGGAACTAGGTGATGGTGAGGGTAATAGTGGCAAGGAAATCTAAAGTTAGCCAAACGTACTGTGACCAGATGCCATTGGTTTTGTGTGGTCTGGAATAGGTGGAATAGGAAGAAGCCAGGAATGGTACCTGAGTGCTGGAGGTGCCTCTCCTCAGCTGCAGGTGTGCTTGCTTGTCAGGAGGAGAAAGGGGGACGATGTACGGAAATGAGAAATTGTGCCACAAGTAGGAGATGCACTCTTT
>NW_009608685.1:3088-9715 GCF_000690535.1 Cariama cristata
GCTGTGCTATTTCAATTGCTTGTGTTGGCCCTGCAAAGGAATGTGCCTCTTTGAACTGGACCCAAAACACAATGGGAAGAACGCAAGGATTTTACATTAGTGGAATGTGGATTCCTGCAACTCTTTAATTTGACAATGGTATTAAACAATTTGGCCTCAGAAGTGAATGTTTATAAGCTTGTCAAGTTTCTCAAGTTTTGCTGCGAAGAGGTCCGTGTTGTCATCTAAGGCACGTAGTGTTTTTATCTGCCAGATTAACTGTTTCTCCATGATGGATTAGAACAATATGTAGTAATTTCTCTCCAGTACTCAAAAGGACTTGAAATTTTGGGGTACATGGGTCACTATGACATTTTCTGTGAAGGCTTGGGTTGAATCGGATGGAACATTGGGATCCATACTTCCAAAAGAGATGGGAGGGAGGTTGCGCTAAAGCAAGAATCAAGGTCAGCATAGGTGAGAGGGACACAGCAGTTTCTTCGGCTACGTTCGTTTCCCCGTAGCGAGCATCCTGTGCAGCAGGATGGTCAAGCTCTCACCCAGTGGAGCCATGCTGCCCAGGACTGGGAAAGCAAAGAAAGATTTACAGCTTAACTAGGGATGCTGAACCTCTGTCTGGATAGGGCTGATCTCCTTAGAAAATACTTCGGTTGAAAGTAATTGCTTGTTGGCTCTTCCCTCGCAGCCGCAAGAGAGCATTCATCTTGATTAAAGAATATTTGCAGGTATTTCCTCTTTGCCAGGGTGCTAGAGAGTGTTATCCATGACCATTGCTTTTTAATACTAAAGGAGCAAATTTGTCAATGTTGTCCGGCCATTTTTCAATTTCTACTAGAAGACTCGTAGACACACTTTTTTTAATGTCACCATCATTTTTTCATATGTGGGTTACAAATCACTATGTTAAATAAATTAAACTACTTATTCAAGCTGAAAAGCCTTTAAAAATCTTATAAGGTAGCAGAATAGCCTCACATTTTGGATGGGTTTGATGTATTTAGAGTCTAACCTGTGCCAAAATAGGTAGTCCTAATTAAAACTAATGTTACTCTTGTTTAAAACTAATCTTAAAACTTAGCCAACACATAGACAAAGAGTACAGTTTCATATAAATTAAATTAAATTGTAGTGACTGTGACAGTGGAGTAAATTGGCTTTAGGGTGTGTTTGGTAGGTTTTTATGTTGGTTTTTTTTTTTTTTTAAAAAAAAAAAGCACCTTGAACTGCTGTTTCCTTTCAGGAACATCTATCAACTTAAAACTGAAAGTACCTTGGTAGAAAATGATGTTTTCTTATTCACAGATTAAATTGATTGGAAGTGCTCCTGATTTTACAGTGCATCTGAAAGGGGATGATGCAGGGCTTGTAGGTGGTGCTGCACGCAACCATGATGGTGTTTGGGCAAGGTCAGCTGTATGTGCTATGCCATCGTGTGTCATGGGTGCGTGCGATGGCTGGTATTGTTAAAAGAAAAACCATCGGCACTATTCCTTGGGTAAATCCTTTGTAGGCTGTAGTTTGATTAAACCAGTGTTTCCTGACTTTCTTTGGCAGCAAAATCTGGATTCTGGAGCAGTTTTTAGCTGGATGAGCTTTCTGAATGTTACTGTGCAGGTGTGTAAGCCCTCACGGTGGTGGCAAGAGCTGGGCAGTCAGGGATGATGAGATCAAGTGGCTGGAGAGAGCAGCAGTGCCAACCTCCACGTGTTGCAAATGTTTGGGGAGATGTAGTGTGAAATACTTTGATTTCAGCATCATCCATGTGGCCTGAGAAAGCTTTTCTTGCCCACTGAAGGACGCTGATTTCCAGAAAGGCAGGCTGAAAATGCAAGAGTTCAGAGATGGAAACAAGTGACAAAACCACAAAAGTGGGTTTATTTGGAAGTGTGCCACTATTCATTGTATATGTCTGGGTTGCTTGCTTTTCTTATTATAAGCGAGAAAGTTATGAATCCCAAATAACTTTTCCAAAAGAAACTGATTCCTGCTTTCTAGTACCTGCAATTTAATTAATTTCTTTCAAAGATACTCATTCAGACCTTCATGTCTTACTTATTTCACACTTTTTTTTTTTTTTCTAATCCAGATACTGTCCATGTCCTGTTACATGAACAACACAGCTTTTGTCTCGCTGAAAACAGAAGAGGTTTGTATTTGTTGGTCCTTTGACTAATGGTTCTTGAAGCATTGCTGATGAGACAGAACCTTCCCAGCATAAGCAGAGTCATTTCTGAAGACGTGCAAACAGTGCATTTGCTGCAGGACTGAAGTTAGGTGCAAAGACCTAAGTAAACCTTTTAGCGTAGATAAGGAAGGCTGGATGTCTGAGAATGCTGGATGTCTGAGAATGCTGAGGGCACTGCAGGAAAAGGTCCAAGTGATAACAGCTAATGAAGAGCTGGCTGAAAGGAGGCTCCACTACCCACACCCTTGCAAAAGGCATTTCACAGAGAATTCCCCAAGCATTTTCTTTGGGTTTTGTCCACCCTTCACTGCTTTCTTTCAATCCTGTGCATCATCATGATAGCTGCAAACAGGTGCATGTATATAACGTGTAGGAAATTCCATCTCTGCAGAATCAAAGCGGAAAGAACTAGATGGAATAAAGCATTTACTTGCCTTCCTTCCATATTCCAGATTCGAACCAGATACTTCATGACCCATACAAAAAAAGACTTCAGACAGAACATTTACATTCTGTTAATGTCTAGCTATCCAGCCTCTACAGAACAATTACATATAAAATGATTAATATTTAAACTCTGGTTTACACTTTCTGCAGGCAAGTTTGTGCTTCAGAGACGTGTATAGTTTTAATGGCACAGAATTGGAAAAAAATTCTGTAAAGTTCTGAACACAGTTTTGTTGTTCATGAAATCTTTTGTGTCTTTCTGACATAGTTACTTTGTTCATTCAACAGCTATTTTAATGGGAGTTCCTGCTAAGCCTTATGTGTATGTGTATTTTTAGAAACTCGGCAATTAGAGATGTAACAGTGCTGAGTTATTTAAAAATACAAACTTGCAGAACATGCAGTACTTGTACGTTTCAGAATGACTGTTACATGCCTGCATTTTCTTTTTCTGTTGATTTGGATGCATATGTACTTTAGCTCTGTTCTTTTATCACATTTCCCTTTCAAATATTTTTTAGTAGGCTGTCTTCCTTTAAAAGCTAGAGTTTTTCTTTGCATTCTTTGCGGCAGTTTACCAGACACTTCTGTCAGGTATGTGCTTACAAGGGTGTCCATTGTGTTGAATTTTAACACTTTTTTTTTTGCTGTGCAACCCAGTTTCAACAGCTGCTCTTCAGCTTCTAGTAATGTGCTTTCAAAGCGAACGCATTCTGATTCAGGTTAAGGAGTTGGCTTTTTTATGATCCACAGTGTCGTCTATGTTCTGTTATAAAATTTTAGGGCCCCTTTGTGGCAGGTGCAGGATATCAGGTAAATTACTCCCTTTTTCTGGGTCCTCTGCTGTGCAAGAAAGTAATCTTTTTGTTAAGGTTTTACATTTGATCTCGTTCCCATTGAACTTAGTGGCAAGAATTGGGTTCTTGACAAGTCCTTCCCATGTTGCAAAATAGCTGAGTCAGAAGATGATCCATTAATGCCCTTTCTGCTGTGTCACTGATACCATCTTATGGTGACGTTCCCTAACCCTGCAAAACTCAACTTGGATTCATGTTTGAGGGTAAACGCCAGAGCATGACTTCCGAAGCATAGGCTGGACCGATGCTGAGGGACTGCGAGTGGAGCTGTTGTGTTGTGAGGGTGACTGCAGGCATCGTCCTTCCTCGGGCACCCAGGGTCGCGCGGTCCAGAAGCAGAGGCGCTGGGTTGCTCATCAGAGGAGGTTGGCACCCACGGGGTGCAACCTGGCCACCTCAGGGGGGGCCTCCAGCTGCTGCCGTAGCTTCTCAACTGTGATGGATGGTGGGCAGTGGTGTACAGGTGTGACACTGGGGCATCTCGTTTGGGGTGTTACCTCCCTCCGTTACGGCAGCAGGTGATGTTCAGCGGTGTGGAGGTGGAGTGGTCTCTGCAGCCATATTGAGAAACACTTCTGCTTGGAACTCATCCAGGGGTAGAAAGATCGTTGAGATTGTGAACAGAAATCTAAGTATTGAAAGTAATAGCTTGTAAGAGCTCCAGCTTGTATATAGTAGGCTGTTTACACAGTCTCTGGTGAGGAATCAAAATGTATCATGAGAACTAGCTCCATCTCTTGTTATTCCAGGTCGGTGTCTCAGGGAAAGATACTGAAGAAGATGGAGGCACACTGAGAACTTCAGAAAAGTGAGCCATGAGTCCTTCTGAAAGCTGAAAAGTAGCCCCCTGATAGGGTCATGAACCTAAGACAAGTCTTTGTGTCTGTGCTGATGTTTGGAGTAGCTGGTCTACTCCTCTTCATGTATCTACAAGCTTGGATTGAAGAACAACATACAGGTACAGTAGGTTTTCTCTCTTCTTTTTTTTTTTTTTTAATGTAATTGCATCCGTTACTTAAAAGATGACTGTAAAGTCAGTTGAATACATGTGGACAGTTGGGGGCACTCCCCTCATTTTGCAGTAGAATGGCATTGAAAACAGACTTGTTTTAATTGCTACACTTCATAAGCTTTAAGAAATTTCTTAAGTCACATGAAAAGATGCCCCCCAGCTACCTAATCGTATTGTATCGGCTTCATTTGCAAAAGCAAGTGTTGCAAAAGCATATTCTGTATGCATGAAGCCAAGCAAGTCCAGTTTAGAAATAATTCTGTATGATGATTTCCTGTGGGTTTTGTACATTATATTTTGTGTGGCAAAGCAATTTTTGGAGAATTACTGCTAAGTCTTGTAGGCAAGAATGGTCTTCTAAGTAACAGTAGTCATGTGGAATTATCCTATTCCTTTTTTGTTTGTCTGAGAGGGAGCTAGATACTGGACTTACAAGATGGTTTTATATATAGCATCAGAGTCATGTTGCAACTTCGGGTGAATCTGTGTTAGCATTAGCTCAGGACTGCACTTCTGAGTTGAGTTTTTGTTGTTCTCTGTTTATGATATTTTGGTTTGCACCACAGGTTGATCTAGATTCCTTCATGGATGAAACTAAACCAGGCTATGTACCTCAGCCTACAGTGGATGCTCAGTAGCACCAGTCTAGAGTTAGTCTGAAGTAAATTCCCCCTGAAATGTGTGTAGGGTGGATGGCAGCAAGGTCCTTAACACCCACTGTTTTGCTCTGCACATTCACTTCTGTAGTGCCATGTTACTTGATGGCATATCTTTGATTTTAGTTGTATACTTGTTTTGTTTGGGGATTTTTTTTTTACTGCCTTTTTTTTTTTAGCTTTCCCCCATTAACAACACGGAATGTTCTCAACTTATTAAGAAGTCCTGACTTATGTCCTCTTGTCTCTGTTGCTCAGCTTCCATTTCCTCTGTAAAACTCTTACTTTCGAGTATGCTGATACCATTGTGAAGAAATACATCTGTAAAACCACATTAGTCTTCCGGCTTTATTGATCTGTGCTTTCATTCCGTAAGAGCTGCTAGGCTCTGGTATGTTTTGGAGAGCAGTGGTGAGGGGGCAATCTAGTGCGTGATTCCTGCAAGTGTTTGACAACGACCTTGAGGTTTTTTCTGACGAAGTGCAATGATCACAACATCAGTTTGTTAATGTTTCTGGGCTGGTCTAAGGTATTTACAAGCTTATATTAATAAAACTGTTAAAAGAGGTATTACAGATTCCCTTCGGAAATGTTCCCTTGTAATCAGCTGTCGACACAAGGGTGCTGGCAGAACCAGAGCGCGCTGCCTGCGGAGTCTTCCTTGAAAATCTCTACTGTTGTCAGGAATGTTAAGGGCAGATATCCTTGCTTTCAAGGTAGTTCAGGAATGTAGATCATGACTGTAGATTATTGATTTATTTACTTGCTGACATTCTTCACATTCCTTGCATCTTTTCTTGTGCTGTAATTAACCTTTCTTCTCCTTGCAGTGCTCCCTGTTGCTATTTCTCACTGTGGTTTTTTCACTCCTTTCGTTTGTCTGTATCTATCTACCATTAAAAAGGAAAGGGAAAAAAGAAAATAAAGGAGGAATTAGAACATAATGTATTTTTTTGGGCAACCAGATGCTTTCTTTGGGGTTTTCTTTGATGTATTGCCATAATCTTCTTCAGGAGACAGGCTTCTCCTTGTACACATCAGTCATTTCCATGGGGAAACATTTCTGTAATAAAATGGAAACTATCGGAGAACAGAATAGTGAGTGGGCTTAGAGTGTGACTGCAGTTTTGAGTGCCCTTTTATCTCAGCGGACTGCTGTGGTGACAGCACTTCAGCAAGGTCCTAAAAAAAATAATTTTGGCATTCTCTGCAGTTGCTAGGTCATGCACGTCGGAAAGGGCATGTTGAAAAATCATTCTTTGGTGTCTGCTCTTGCCTATTCTTCTTCCAATTTAACATATAAAGAGCCATTCTTTTTTTATTTCAAACACCTGTATCTCCTCTAAACCTTCTGCAACTTAATTCTCTAATGTTCCCCCCGTACGCTGCGTAAGAGTTAATACAAAATAAAACATCTTTGCATATTCACAATATACATTAGTTTAGTTATGGGCATTTTGCACTCTCCCC
>NW_009608685.1:9746-27707 GCF_000690535.1 Cariama cristata
CCCCCCTCCCCCCGTTTTTCATGTTGCCATGTGTTGTGCAGTGTGACTTTTTTGGGGATGAGCTGTGTCTGGAGAATCCCAAATTGACAAGTATCTTTACAAGGATTTTATGTGCTCCTTTAATCGTATCACTAGTCACACATCTGTAAGACAGCTAGTTTTAATCTGCAAGTGGCTGAGCGTGTGATTTGATGTGCTATGAAGAAATGGGAAGTGCGCCTTGTGCTTCTCAACTGCTGTGCTATGAGCCTGTAGAGACAAGTGTTTGTTGTAGGCAGAACTATTTTTATCTTCCACAGTGCCCTGCTCAAGACCAACAGCATTCGTGTTTGCATTTGGCTGCCAAAGGATGGAAAGTTGGATGTGTTTGAGTTGAGGAAAGTATCTGTTTTGCACCAGCGAGGTGCTGCGGCTTACTACCCCATTCCTCTGAATATCTGACTTGGAACCTTTATAAATGACAATCACGAGAAGAGAGAGTACTTTTTACTTGATTGTTGTTTGTAATGTTCATACTTATTTCTCAGGCTCTCCTAGCTGTGTGTGAATGATTCCCAATCAGATGTAGATTTTGTGGGGAACTGGAAAATTGTGTGGTAATTTACAATTCCCTTCTTAGTGTTTGTCCTACGACGTTAAAGTCAGACTATTTACTTTCACACTCGCCATTCTCACTGCCACTTTTTGTCTTTCTAGCTGTTCATAATTTTTTACAGATCTAATGCCGCTTTTCTTTCATAGTTTGACTCCTTTCTGTCTTTCTGGCTCTCTTCTTTCTACTTACTTTTTGCATCTCTGATATCTCAACTGTGACTTGATTCCCCCGTTTGTCTTATTTTCCTCTAGACCTGATCTTATCTAAGCATGTTTTTTTCTGATTTACTTTTGCAAACTTCTCTCATCACTCAAATTTATCCAGCCCAGGAACACCTTCCCTAATCTTTCATCCTGTCTGTCTACTGTCTACTGCAGATGCACCCGCAGGCTCAGCAGCTGGATGCACCTCTTGGCACAGCCACGTCTTCTGCTCCCTCCTACTGTGCTTGGTCTCTTCAGGTTATTTCTAGTCATGTTCGTCATCCCTATACCTTAAAAAAGAGAAAATCTTTCATTTAGAGGTGTCTAAGAAACAGCTGCTAGCTACATGGTGATCCTTTCTGGTGGCTTGTCAGAGACATTAGCAGACTGAGAGAACAGGCGAGTTTCTTGGTTGGGCTCTGTGCGTGGAACGTAGAAAGACAGGATGATATATCCTTGCTTAGATGTAGCAGAGCCCTTCTGTTGGGTGTCTTCAGCTCACCTCAGTGGAGTAGTGGGGAACAGACTTGTCAAGAATAGTCCAACATGAGTGTCAACACATACAGTACAGACTTCATCTGGCTGAAACCTTCATTGACATCAGCACTGATAATATAATATATATGGAACACCTCAGGTACTCCATATATAAATATATTCACTTATATATAAATTTATATACATAACTGAAGCTTGATGTGAATTTAGCTAAATCCTGCAGCTTTACTTGAGAGATCTCCATAGTCTTGCATTCTTCAATGAAAGCATCAAATATTGTAGTACTGATTAAAAAGCGATTACTACTTATTACATGCTTAGTAATTTCCAACCCTGCTAATCTTATACAGGGGAAGCAAACTGCTGTGTCTTCCAGAGTTGATGTTGAGTTTTATGCCATGAATCACCTGAATTAGGGGGAGGTGGGATGCAGAGGACACTTACATTTTAATCCTGATATGTTATAGATGTGAATTGGAGTTTTAAGTTAGGGATTCTAATTTTGTAATTTAAAAATCTTCTTTTTTAGGGGGCTGATATGATTTAGTGTGACTGATTACTACAAAATAATCTGAGAAGATGTGAATAGATCTGTATGCTGGGCTTGTTGTGTGGAGTTTTGCTGTGTTTTCTTTTTTTCTTTTCTCCTCTTAAACTTTATGTAATTCTTTTTTGTGAAGTATGCCTGGTAAATTAATGATTATGAAGGACTACTTTAGTGTTTCATGGGGTGCGTTACGACCACTAATTAATTTGAAGAAAGCTGTACTCCCTCTGTCCTCCCATAGATTTCTGGTTCCTGAGGGTGAGAAAGTCTGTCTGTTTACTTTCCCAGCAGCTTTGTATCTCACCTTAAGGGTACTGGGTTTTTTTCTGCATGGTTTCTCCTCACTTTGCAGGGTACCAGTTTTGTAGAAACTGGTGGGTGCCCAGGCATCCTTCTGCAGTCTGTGTGTTTTCCTGCAGTTTTGTGCATCCAGCTCCTGAGTAGCTTCATCGCACAGACCTCATCCCCATTCCTCAGACCACAGCTCTTGTTTTTGTGAAGAATTAGAATAAAAATTCAGATAAAAATCCCATTTTAGGAAAAACTTGAAATTCCATGAACTGACATGAGCTTTCTCAATTCCAGACTTGGTTATCCAAGGGGATCTTTTGGGTCCTTTGGTAATCTGGTGAGATATTTTGAGTCCATGGAGCCAACTTCTTCCTTATCTTGAGACTCTTAAGTAGCAAATGAATGTTTGCATACACACGGTAATATTTAGCCTTTCCTGTTTGGGTGGGTTTCTTTTTATTTAAACCTTGCCTAAGTGGAGCAACATTGATGTGGCTTAAAGGACAGTTCATATGTAATGGATTGCACAGGCAACTGTTTACACAGAAGTCATAGTCTTCCCAGACAGTCTTCAGTAAGTAAACTAATGTATTTGTAGAAACGAGATTTGTAAATAAAGGAGAAAAGGCCACTGCTCTTTAATGGTTATTAATCATGAATAATTCAGTTCTTTTAGTGATCTTGAAATATTTCTGTTGTTGAAGTCTTGGGTAGTTTATGGGAGTCTTGCTAACTCTGCTGGAGACCACTGCTGATATGGCAAGCAAATCTTCCCGGTTTACAACGTCCTGCTACTAATGAGGCTGTTCTAATGAGGCTGAGCGTGTTTAGGTTTTACCCTATTGGTCTGAATATGCTGTCTTCTCTGGGTAAAGTGTTTTTGTTTCTTTGCTTTTTTCAAAATCTGCCTCATTGGATTGAAGCGCAAAAGAAAGAGGATTCAATAGGATCAGTAAATGCTGCTTGGTGAGCGGTTAGAGTTGCTGAAGTCCCAGAAATACTACAGGATTTTATTAGTTGAATTTCACCATATAACATAAAATGGGTTTCCTTTTTTCCCCCGTTTAAGTGGATGCAAGCTGTAGGGAGAGAAGAATGATCTTTGCACAAAAACTTCTATTAAGAAACAGGTAGAGATTGATACTTTGGCAAACCATAATGATCTAAAACCACAAACAAAAGCTAAATATAAGAAATTATTGTTTTCAGAGCTAGTGATTGTAGAGTCTCATCTTATCTTCAGCAGTTGCAAAATCCAGAAGCTTTACAAAAAGAAGTTAAAATTTCATATTGCAGCATGTAACATTGAAGGCTGTATTTATCTGTTTGTGTGGATGTTCTTCCTAGGTCTGGCTGTTTAACAGCCCTCAATCTTGCATCTCATTCATTTTACTTTTATCATTCCTATAGATAAATTGCATCTAACTTTAGAAATCCTTCTTTCTTGAAAAAAATTCCTGCCATGCTGTTTTCTTGAGGGTATTGTGGAAGAGCATTTCTGAGTTGGTGGTATGTTTTAATCCTTTGATATTTAGCTTCCATGTTCCAGTGGTATAAAAGAAACTAGATGGGATGAGTTTTTGGGGGCTCTTCTCAGCTGTATATTCAACAACATGTTTGAGCAGAAGCTAATGACATTTCATTTATTATTGTGTATAAGCTTTTGAAAACCCACCCAACCTTATTCATACTTCTAGGAAGGTGTAGCACATATCTTAATTGTAGTGAGGACCCCTGAACATACTCTTTCTTACCTGTTTTCAATCAGGACTTTCAAAAGAGGCTACTATAACTTTCTTATATGTGTGAGTGTGTAACTGAACTCACTTCAGAATGTGTGTTGTAACTACTGGAGGTTTTTTTGGCTTATATTAGAACACTTACAAAGTGGGGTGTCCTCTTTCCTGGGAAGGCTGAGTGTCAGTCACGCTGTCTTCAAAATACTCTTCTGAATTGGATACGAAACGTGTATAGTTAGTCTTCACACTATTTTCCAGTTTTTCAGATCCTTGAATCAGAACATCTAAGTGATGTTTGTTGATGTGATTTTACATGGAGCCCTTAGCAATCATTCTTTCTGTTAAGTAGCTATGTTGGGTTTTTTTACATGATACATGAGTTATTCAACTTTTGTTTAATTTTCTGACAGATGTGCTGTCATGGAGTGGTCAGTTTTCAGTTATTGTCCACCATTGTTGTTGCTTTTAATAACTTTCAGTTCATAGCACCTGTTCAGTTCCAGAAAGTCCTTTCCTTAAGAGCTGATCATTCAGGCAGTGAAGCCCTGCAGTCTCATCTCTTCCGTGCACTGACTGTATGATGCAGTAGCATTTAAAGCTATATATATTTATCTCCTTACAAAGCAAGAAGGCTGAGAAGGCTGGAGAGGTAATTTTTACCTGGCAGGCCATCATTTAGAATTAATAGTAGAAAAACTTTGAGATAAAAGTTTCTCTGTTCCTGACTTGTTCCATTTTCCGTAAGTGTGCTGCACATTTTCGGAATAGCAAGTGGTTGCTGCTGGAGTACGTTTAAGGCTGCTTACCCCTGTGTCTGGCATTGAACTGCCTTGATATGTCACTTGATTACAAACAGTCCTGTTAGAGGATGTGATGTGGTCTCTGCAAAATTCCAAGGGAAATTTTTGGTTTCTTACTAGAATTAAATTAGAAATTCAGGTATTTGGTTTTAGTGTGTGTATATACATATATGTATGCATGTACATTTACTTTTAGTATCCTCTTTATTTCCCTTCCTTGTGTGGGAGCAGGGACTGCTGGTAGGGGAAATATTTTAGACAGAAACCTATCTTCTCACCACAGTCAGTTATTTGGATATATGGGGATCAGTTTATATGGAAGAATTGTTTTGATGTTCAGTCTCAGGAGCCTTTGTTTCTGTCTTTTTGCTGCCATTTTACTCATTTGGCATTACTGTAACAGGTTATTGCTCTAAATTAGGGATAATTCTTGATCATCTTGCAACATCTGTGAAATAAACATTTAAAGATCAGGAGGCTGACAGGTTACAAATAATGGGAGCCATTCAGTATACAAGGGATTAATGTCTGACAGATGATGTGTATGACTGAGCTGGAAAAAATGTATGTGTCAGAGCAAAAGGTTCAAGGAAGAAGAAAAATTCCTTTAACTTTTTTTTTAAACGTGGAAAAACTGATTTTATTTTTGATTCTCTTTTATTTTTAAAGGCAATCGTCATGGCATGGCAGCGTGGAGATTGGCTAGGCTTTCAAGTTTGGGTGCCTGCTGCCTCAGACAACTGTCTCACCTTTTTGTATTTTTTTTCTTGTATTTATGCTAATGGCATATTCAAAGAAAAAGAATGTTTCTACATTTTTACAGTATTTCTGTGGAAGGCATTTCATAACTGTCAGTTTGAAACTGGGAAGATTCATGTCATGTCAGCATACCGTGTTTTCCTTCTCAGCTCCTCCAACCTTGAGCCTCGTGGCTGTATCTGCGGGATTGAATGTTACTGTCTTCAGCCACAAAGGAGAGTTAGTTGGGTACTATCAAATGCTATGTTTAAACAGATTAAAAAAAAAGAACAAAACAAACATCAAACTAAAAAAACCTTCAAAGTTTGTTCATTTCTATCCAAAGTCAGGGTCAGTGACCAAATCAGCTTAAAGGCTCTTCTTTTTGGTAAAATTATAAATATTTATTACTCAAGAAAACTGCAAAATATGCTGTATTTTAAGCATTGCCCTGTATATAGATGAAACCGTTCCTAGACGTGTATGAGCCTCACTTGATGTAAAGTGATGGGGAATAAAATATCACGCACATCTATTTGGTTTGGATTTTGATTGGTTTGATCTTGATTTAGCAAAGATGTGCAGCAGCTCCTTGTACTGCCCGGAAAGCTTTAGTTAGCAGCAAGTGGCAACAGTATTTTGCAACCTAGGAAATATTATCCCCTACAGTACTTCTTTAAGAACTCCCACTCCTTCCAGTCCAACTCATTTCCACCAAAAATGATTGTTTCCTTACCACGTTGAGAGCCTCCCCACAGTAACAAAATCCAAGACTATCACTGACCTCTATCAAGCCTGTGTGATACCTGCTAGCAAATACAATTTGTCCCTCACAGCTTTGTTGTTTCAAATGATTTTGTTTATATTGACCGTGCAGCTTTCTATCACACGATCCTGGCAGAAATTCACAGTGCATAGCTCTCACAAAATCAGGCTGAGTAGGCACAGTTTTTGTCTTTTAGTCCTCCAGCTTCTTAGGAGCTACACTTAGCAAGGGACGATGACATGAGTTATCAAAATATCTGAGGAATGATAGAAATCTTCCTTTTTTTTTTTTTGGAGGTGACTAAGGATGCTAAGCAAAGAAGATTCAAGACTTAATGTCACCTATTTAATAATCATTTTCCTGTTTATAGTTCTGTAATATCTTAATAAAAAAACAGGACATAGTCAAAGCTAGCCCTTTCCAAACTAATAATAGAAGAAAGAGATGCAGAGAGAGTTGACTTAAATTTACTTTTCACTCTGTTTTGCAGCTCAGGAGGTTCTGGAATGGCAGGAGTGGGATGCAGGGTAACTGGTGTTGAGGCAGCGGTTGTAAGGAGTTCAGTTCACATGCACAAAACCTGCCATAAGCCAAGCAGACAACCAGGCTGGGGGGCAAACTCAAAGTGAGTCGTAGGTTTTTGAAAATTGAGTTTCTTGAGAAACAGAGATAGCAAGACAATACCTGTCTCCTGGCAAAGAATTTCATTGCCCTAAAACGTAATGGATGATGGCCTAATAGCCACAAAATTTGACATGCACCTCAGGGGATGTCTTCTGCATGTCATGGACACTGGGTAACATCCAGAAAAGTAACTGAAGATCAGCAGCCTAAGGTTAAGAATAATCAGAATCAATATTAAATTTCATTGTGAGCAAATGCCAGGTGAAAGAAGAGGAGGTGTTAAGTGGTTTTATATTTAATGTGATTGGAATGCAGCAGGTCATTTCAGTACCAGTTGTAATCTAGCAATAGAAGAACTAGCCCAGCTGTACGTACGTGTGTAAGGGCATAGATGGAAGAAGAAGCTGTTAAAGGTTTGTAGTACTTTCTGCTACAGATATATTATCATATAGGCTTAATACAAGCATGCACTTAGAAACAGCTCAAGTGAACTTGGGGTGTTTAGAGTCATGCAGTTGTGCCCTAGGTATGTGCATATTGCCCCTTGGTAAATTATTTGCAAGAGAAAAGAGCGTTTCAGGATTTTTGGTTTTGATTGTGATCAGCTAGGGAGATGTGGTGCATGAGTTCCAGCTGCAGCTGGAAGCACTCAGTTGTATTAAATAGAAATGGGAAAATATCAGTGCCTGATGCTTCACCATTCATCCACAAAATATCTCTGTCAAGGAAAAAAGATGTATCTAATAGGAAATAATAAATGTAGTAAACATTGTGCACAAAGGCAGTTTTCTCTCTGACTTTTGATCATACTTGATATTCTTGCTTAAACTTTTAAAAAGAGCAGACAAACGCCAGGAAGAGAACGCAACAGTTGCTCCTGAATTGTTGCCAAAACTTCATTGTTTTTTCTGCTGTTCAGAGGTGTATGCCATGAGAGGTTACTTTGACTTTGCATAACCATACTGTGGTTTCGGAGAATGGTGTGGATAAGAGATAATGTTATGTTTAAACAGAAAAGTACGTTGCTGCTCTCATGCAGCTGTTGATGGTTCCCAAACACCCATTTGTGCAACCCTTAATGTGAACAAAGGTCTTGTTTTCTTGGGTTAGGATGGGGGCCATGGATTTCTAGTGAAGGCACCCATTTGCTGTGATGTGCAAATGGTGTTTTCTCTGCATAACTGTGAGTCGCGGCGTGATTCCCACCGTTCTCGTTCGCTTGGGAAGCTGTCTGCTGTGGCCACTCTTGGCAGCATTTCGGTGGGAATGAAAATAGAGCAGCGTGCACGCTATGCAAACTTCGTGGGAGGGTCAGCTGCTCCGCTGGAGAGGACACAACGTCAAGTCCATGCTCATGAGGGACTCATCAGTAGAGTGCCAAAAAGCTGTTATCAATGGGGATTGGCAAGGGAAAGGCTACCAGCTTTGTCCTTTGTAGAGAGCTTTGGAGACAACAGTGGAGGAAGAAAAATTGTAGCTCTTTTGTTAAAGGATGGCTGCTAGTCATAGAGCCTTTTGGTTCCTTCCACCAAATATCCTTGAGCCCTATTACTTTTAAAATAGAATCATAGAATGGTTTGGTTGGAAGGAATTTTAAAGATCATCTGGTTCCAACCCCCCTGCCATGGGCAGGGACACCTCCCACCAGACCAGGTTGCTCAAAGTCCCATCCAACCTGGCCTTGAACACTCCCAGGGATGGGACATCCACAGCTTCTCTGGGCACCCTGTGCCACTGCCTCACCACCCTCACCAGGAAGAATTTCTTCCTAATATCTCATCTGAATCTTCCCTCTTCCAGTTTAGAAGCCATTGCCCCTTGTCCTATCACTGCATGCCCTTGTAAAAAGTCGTATCACTACATGCCCTCTCCAGCTTTCTTGTAGGCCCCTTTTTAGGAAGGTTTTTTTACTGGAAAGCTGCTAGTTCTTCCTGACTTTGGCCTCACAACAGCAGTAGCTGAAGGAGAGGCTTTAGTTAGCAAAAGCCTAATAAAGCTGGGTCAATAGAATTTCACTTTTTATTCCACTAATCTATGCAAAATTATTTCTTTATTCCTGGAAAAACATTTAGTGGACAAATAATGCAGTGGAATCTGTGTTGCCATAATGTTACTGTATTCAAAAAAGCATACTAGAGTATATTAAAGTGTTACAGGACACTTTTCAAGTGAAGCATGGCAAGATAAATGAAGAAAACACATGTAGATGCATTAATTTTATGTTTGTTTTTCTTTGTTTCTGGCTCTTTCTTGCTGTCATTAAAGAATCATTAAGGCACAGTATGCCTTCTCCACCACTGGGAACTAATGGGCTACAGTCTGTTGACACAGGTCATGACACTTAAATTGTGTGTAAAATGCAGCCTGTTACTTTAAACGTATTTTGTACATAATTCATTACATGTCATTGCTTTAAGATGATTCCATAATTGCAGTCAAGAATTATGGTACACTTTCCAGAAAGATCTACACCTCTGTTCTTGATATAGGGCCAAAGAATCAAGACTTTTCATGAACTTTGGCTTGATTTATAAGCTATTTAGAAACACTCAAGCTGAGTAGCTCCATGGAACAGTTATTAATAAAGACAACAGAAATTTGTTTTCCTTAGAAACTGAAAGTTCCATAGGAATGTGAGATCCTCAAGATGTCTAACCTTTTCTGCCTACTAGCAGTCCACTAAGAAGTCATTAAATATGTAAAATACAAATGTGTCTTGTTCTGTGATGGGTGGGAAAGAAACAAGGCAAGCAGGTTGGTAGAGAGACTGGAATTTACTTGAATGAGTTTTCCTCCTTTTTTTTTTTTTTTTTTTTTACTCTTTTGCTGTGGGAGTTGCTGAATAATTAATGCAATAGTAAAGTCCATTTGATATGAATAGACTCCTAATCACTAAAGAAATTACTTGTAGGAGCAAAATCATTAGAGTGAGAGTTGGCTGACTGGCCCCTGGTTAAATGATATCCAATGAAGCAACAAAATGTAAAACAAAACTATTTTTACAAGAATTATTTGATGATTTTTCTTCTTCCTCTATGTGATCTTATGTCAAAGATTTGCTACTGCAGTCTTGGGACTAATGGCAGAGAGGAGATGATAAATGTCTCTCAAAAAAAGCTGGTTTTGCCCCTGACTTTCAAATTAGTTTCATTGGATTGGAGGGGGCAACACAAAGTATATATGAAACAGAAGAAATAATATGGATGCGAGTATTGTACTTTTTTGATTTTTTTTTTTTTTAAATTTGCTTTATCCTCTTACAGATGGCAAAATTAATTTCACCCTGCTTCTTTTCTGTTACAATTTTTCACTTCAGTACATCTATTTTGAAGATGAACAGGCAGATGAGACTGGGGTTATGTAGGCTGAGGTGATTGCAGTGAGGTATAAATACTTCATGATTTATTTAACCTTTGAGCAGAAATTCCTTTCTGGTGGAATTAATCTGCAAATAGCTTTGGTGTGCTACCTCTTAAGTTATGATTGATCATGCAATATAACAAAACTCTATTGGCATCAGGTTTAGGACTGATGTACATACAAATATAACGGAGATACAACTGCCAGATGCTGTGACTGATGGGTAAGTTCAAGGTATTCTAGGCAAGTAGAGTCAGCCTTGCCTCTCCAGCTACTAAAATATGCATATTGTGCAGTTGATATTAATATGCTGTAGCTAAAACATAGTCGAACAACATTTGGGAGTCAATTTAAGCAAAGACTAGTCGTGATGACTGATGCCACACTGCAAATAATCAACTTTCTTGGAAGTTAGAGATTAATCTTGGTATTTTAAATGAGTTAGTCCATGTGGTCTAGTATCTACTTAAGGCAATCATATTAATTACTTGAGGGAGGTCATCTGTTAATTTTGCAAATTTTTGCTATCCTTTCAGCATTCATCCTGAAGACTAAGTATTCCCTCTGGGTCAGAGGACTGCCAGAATATCTAACTCCAGAGCTGGTAGCACAGCACCTTTTTGGTTTTGTCCTCCCTACAAGGACCAAAGATCCAAGAAAGCAAAAAGGCTAGTTCAGGTTGTTCAATAACGTGTTTCTTGAAGTTGACGTATTTGTTACTGTTTACCACCTGAGGTAAGCCATAGGAAAAAAAGAGAGATTCAAAAAATAGCAGAGAAAAGTGAATGATTTCTTGATCCTTGATGACAGGAAAGTAAGGTAAGCCAGATACTACAGTTGTTTAACTCTGACGTCTGTTATGACTTCTGTTACAAGAAATGTGCTAAACTTTCTTTACGTATTTACGTATTTATTGTGCGTGTTAGTGTGTTTCAGGATTACATATTGCTTTGGTCCAACTATTTCTTGGCAGTTCCTATCACTAAAATATTTTTGTCCTTTCACTCTCTTGTTCCTCACTTATCAATCATTAATTAAATTCTCTATCATTAAATCATATTGCAGTGACACTATTAAAAGAAGGCTATCATCACACAGTTAACCATTTTGAAGAGTAGGAGATGTAGAATTAATATTGCAGGTGCATTATGACTAACCTGGTCCAAACTGTGTTTTTGCGTTGAGAAAACTTGGTATTTCAGGTTTTTCCAGAGCTCCGATTCCCACTGCTATTTCTTTTCCTGCCCTGCAAATATCTGGAAGAAGCTAATGCAGCTGCAGTTTGTAAAGGTATACAATGGGTGAATGTGTAGGAGTAGCATCTTCTTTTTATGGTGAGAAGTAGAAATATCTTCCTCATGTTAAGATCACCTTGTGGCAAAAAGGTCTGTGCTTCAGAGAATGGTGATGCTTCTACTCATCATTCTCACCATGAATGATCAGTAGAATTAGCAAAGAATTTTTTTTTGTGCAAGGAACACTGCTTAAAAGTCTGTTCTTGCTTTCTTTCTAAATAGTATTTTTCTTTGGCTTTTGTTGTTTTCCTCTGATGTAATAGTGCACTTGTGCAACATGTTTGTGGCATAGAGGTAATGTTTCAGGTAGTTATATTGCTACAGAGAGTCACATTTTATTCTTAAATAAATAGCAATAAAACTGAGCAAATAAATATGTTTGCATTTCATGTAATTCCAAATATTCTGTCATCAAAAATGTTCACTTGAAACTGCCCCTATCTAGGAGTCTTTTCCAGCCACTAATAAAACAAAATATTTGTTGTGGGGGAAGGAGGCCTAATCTGATGTCTAAACGTCTAATGGAAAGTAACAATAAGCATTCGTATGTGGAGGCATTGCCTTGTAATGGTGCTGTGAGCTGGGGAATGAGGAATGGTGGAAGGGAGGGAAAGCAGAGTGTAAAAAGGAGGTAAAATAGGTTTGGTGGGGGGAAAAAAATGTCTGGGACTAACAAATCAGGTGGGTCCAAGAAAGGCCAAAAGCCCAAATCAGACTTCTATGAGTTTTCTTTTCTAAACAGGACAGTTTAATCAAGTGGATCATAAATAGTCTTTTAAATGAGGAATGTTTATAGGACATAATGACTTAGTCTTAGACTGCTGTGAATACCAGTAATGGGAGTCATTCAGACTGCTAAAAACCAGAAAGCTGTAAGTTTCAACGAGAAATGTTACTTGAGCTAAGCAGAGGGTGGTATGGTGGCGAGGTGATAGCCCTCTGCCGCCTAAGACATATCAGGTCGCTTCTAGCTTCAAGTATCTCAAGCACAGGCTTATTAAGCCAATTTTCCTTGGCAGGCAAGAAGAAAAACTAAACCAGGTAAGGTCTCTCAAGTTTAGCATATAGTCTCTGCAACAGTGCCTAGAGTACACTATGTAAAAATAAGGCAAGTTTGTAATAATAATTCAGATAATTTTCTTTGCCCTTTGTGATGTATAATTTACAGGCTTCCTAGATTGGAGATGTGTTCAGTAGTTCTGGATTATTCCTTCTTCCATTAATTTGTACAGCGTCATCTTGACTGATGCCTTTCCTCTAGGATTCCTCTGTTGAGGAGTGCCCAGATTGAGTGTACTGGAGACCTCGAGTAGCATTTTTCCTATGATGCTGTTTCGTTCTGTGGAAATATTCATTAAAGTATGATATCATTGGATCACTAAAACAGATTGTCCACAGAATTGATTTGGTTGGAAGAGACCTCTGGGATTATCGAGTCCACCTTCTGTCCTAGTAAGAAAGTCATTTACTGATCATAAATAAAAAACTGACTAATGGGTGATTGGCTTAGCAGAACATCCTGGCCACTTTTTTACATTCTTGGTACTTTTCTGTGCTTTTCCCTAGCAAAAACTGTAAGTTGGGAATGATTTATTGCGTCACTTCAGCTTTGTGCTTATCAAAGATTTGATAATAACTTGGAGAATGTTGTTTTCCAATTTTGATAAAAGCAGGTCAGAGATCTGTTAGACATTTGAGGGGAGTTGGATATAAAGCACTTTCTCCATAAGAGGAAGATTACCAGTCTTTAAAAATGATTAACAGGTAGAACTGCACTTCTCTGCCAATGAGGTCAGTAACATGACTGAAATAATGATCAATTTTTTATTAGATGGATATTTTTTCCATGCTTTTGCCAAAACATGCATCTCTTAGTGCCGAGGATTGAGAGGGAGAGACATAAGTGAGGATTTCTGTGTTTTTTTGTATAAAACATCAAGTGTTCTGAATGCCACATTTGGTTAATGTTGCATGTACAGTGATTAGAAATGGAGCTGACAGTCTGAGTCGGGCAAAACATTTGCTGGGTATGGATAGCAAATAGGATAGTAGGATATCTTGGGTTTTTTTATCACCATCTAGAATGAAATTTTAGCGTATCAATCAGCTTTGGGAACAGAATAATGATTAAACAGTGTTTGTGAAGCTATTGCCATCGCTCTTACAACAGCTTAGAGGAACTGACCTGCTGCCATTTCATCTCAGAAAAGCTGTCTGTCATTAGTGGGTATAGGTATGCCAATTCACTTTCTCAGCTGAGAGAAACTGAGCATCTGACAGCAACTGAGGGGGTCGTAGCTATGAAACTGCTGCCTAAACTTTAGCAGACAAAAATTCAATTTTCTTGTCTTAGCCGACAATTAAAGAGGAAGGTGACAGTATGTCAAATGGTCGCTGTTGAATGAAATTTTTCAGATGTGAGGGATATATGAATGGAAAATAGTAACTTTACTAATTTGAAGCAATTTAGCTAACCACCAATCACCATAATTTTTTTGAGGAAAAATAAAAACCGACAAGCCTGGGTAGGCCAAAGAAAGGCTCTAAGAGAAATTGTGCTTAACACTAAATAGATACAAGTAACTACATTAACTTTCATAAAAAATTTCACTTATTTTCCTGAGAAGAGTTTACACTTGAAAAAAATTTTTTTTTGGAAAATTAAATTCTACAGACTCTTTAGAATTTTGTAAGGACATGTTTTTCTGTGCATCTCAGAAGAATAATGATTAAATAAATTGAGGTTATCTGAAAATCTTTCAGAATGATATTTACTCAAAAATATCACTTTATGAAAGTAGAAACTAAAAACAAATAAAAAATAGAGGCTCTTTCTTGTTTATTTCAAAGAAAAGTGTAATAAAAGTAAAAATTGCATTGTTTAATCTCTGAGTTTGCTTTTGAAGGAACTACTTGATTCAAAGCAGTATATGATGTATAGCTTAAATTCAGTGTCCTGTTAAAAACAGAAAAAAATTAGAATGTCAAACTTTCCTTCAGAAGAGTAATTGAGGTTTTTACTAGCTGCAATAAAAGCCCCTTAAACTCATGCTGATATACTGGAGCTGCGTTATAGATTACTGTATCTGAATTTAAGAGTGAGAAGGCAAATGATAATATGTCAATTTATTTGACAAATGTGTTTTGTTTAATTAGGTGCAGTACTTCATAGACTATTGACAAATATTTTGTGGTCTGTCCTCTAAAGAATGAATTCTTAGGAAGAGACCTTGCAACAGCAATCGATTACATTTTGATTTGAGATAAAGAGACATCAGAATTTTGTGAGCAAAGTCTGCCTCTGCAGTTTATTGAAGCACAAGTTGGAGAGTCTGATAGAGAAATCAGTTTTGTCCATCCTTCTTTATTTTAATTCTACTAAGTTACATTTTCTGATAGGAACTGTACTGTCTTTCGTTGGAACTGTTAGTTAAAGGTTGCATTCCTCTTTAATTCAATTCCTGAAAGTAAGAAAAAGGCAACATTCAGTCACAGATTAAATAATCTCCAAAGCAGATCTGATCAAACATTTCAAAGCTTTCGGAAAGTAATATAAGCCCTCTCACTCTAGTATTCCTTTCTTTCATGCATTTGCTGTTTGGAGAAACCTTGTGTTTCTAACGAAATATATCTTTCTTCAAGAGTAGGGGGAAGAAGTCCTCAAGAAGTGTATATTTAGTAACTGTTTAGTTAAGAGAAGCAAGCATATATATTTCAGATTGCTGAATCTCTACTGAAGAAGTTGAAACATTTTGTTCAGTTAAAAAAAAAAAGAGTCTAACCATCGCCTAAGCACATGGCAACTGTTTTGAGGACGACTTCTAACTTCATAGTTTTTATCAAACAACCTGTCCTAGTGGGTACTGTACTGAAATAGTAAAGGCTTACTGTTGAATATAAAACAGCATTTCGGAAGATACAGAGGATCATGCCGTCTGTACGTGTAATGCGATCGGATAGGAGAAAGTGACATATGCGCTTGCTTTTCATTGATACAGTGACAAGCGGTAGATGGGACTGCAGGTTTACGCATGCTTCATACTTTTTTGCCTGACAGTCGAAATGCCAGTGTAAATTTGACTTCTCTCTTGCTTAAATCTCAAAATGTCAGTCAGTAGTTGCAGTAGTTTATGGAAATGAGGGTAATGTCGGCTTACTTCAGTGTTATGCGTTTCATGCTTTAAGCAAATAAGACCACTTTCATAGCTCACTTTTAGTCTGAAAAGTTTGAGGTATTTTGGATTTGAGCAATAACGCATTGTAACATGTTTCCCACATGGTACTGAACATGACATGGCTCTTGCCATCAGGACACCTGAATGCTTTCAGACCTTAATTACAGAATCCCAAAATGAATGTCTCTGGATGCCCTTGGGTGTCAATAGTCCTGTAGTGGATGGTGCTGTGCTCTTGCCCCTGCTCGGGTATGTGCGATTCCTCTTACAGGCCCTAAGTTAAAAAAATTAAAATGGAGATTTGCTGTAGTATTTTAGCCTGGGGCATTAGTAGATTATGGTTGTGGAGTCATTTGACCCCCAGTTTAGTTGCAGGTCAAGATTATCCGTGCTGTGTTAAACCATGGTGGTGACATGAATAAGGGAGAAGTTTTGTATTGATCTAAGGGGACTTAGGGAAGGCTTTGTAAATTGCATATGGAGATTCATCGAGGAAGATGTAAAGAGATTTCAAATCATGATTTGCATCTTAAGCCTAGGCACATGAGTCATAAAATACAGGAGAAAGAAGGAGACAGGATGTGTAGGAGGGAGTTTGGAAAAGAAATGTTAGGGTCAGTAGGCTAGTTTTCCTGACCACTGCAGTTAGTGGAAAGGGAGACGCTTCTTCCTTTTGTCTCCAAGATGACTTCAGGTCTCAGTCGCTCCTGCAGTGTAGTGTCAGTGAGGTTGGTGTCACACACTGGTTTGGACTAAGGTTGGGCCAGAAGGCTGGTGGTATTTGTTGTTTGGAACATGGGCAGACTGGAGGGAACAGGAACATTTGTCTGGGTGAGGTGGAAGATGAGAGCAGGCAGGTACAGATGCAGGTGAGTTACCGGTTTGAAGTTTCAAAATAACAATGGTTTTTTTTTTCTTGTTTTTTTGCTGGTTGTAATTACAAATCCAGTTAATTATCCTTTTCTGAATGTCTCCTGTGGAGTCACTGTCTTTCCAGGGGCTCAAGAGAGAGTCTAGAAAGAGGCTGGTTTCCTCTGCCTAAAATTAGCCTTGTGAATACCCCTTAGAGATACTACAGTGTATGTTCTCTCTATATAAACATTTTAAAGAGGGTATGTGAAGGAAATCTAGCCAAGAATAGAAAGGGGTTTCGTGTTGCTATGTTATATAAAACTGCAAAGGTTCGCCAGGTTCTTCCATGGTTATTCAGCTTAGTTAACCCTTTGTACATTATATAGTTCAAGTTACTATTTTTAAGATCCTTTTGAAAGACCAGTGCAGGTGCTAATCAACAAAGTGCAGATGCTTGTCTGTGAATATAGAAGGGGAAAAATAATGCACAATAGATCCACAACATAAAATGCTGTGAGGAGAAGGGTTATATAGTGTGCTGCACCCTCTTTCAACCATTACACATTCAGGAAGCTTCTTTCTTTTTTTTTGAAGGTAGATGGCTTTTGCTTGACATGTGATGTGCTTGCCTGGTAAACAGCAAATTCAGACATTTATGGCATCGAACTCTTTTGCCTTCCTTTCCTGTGGGGGGAAGGGTGATCTCTTAAGGTCCTAAGTAAGGTAGAAGATAACATGTTCTGTCTGAGCTTGCCATAGATTTCTGAAGAAACCTTCAACAATACAGAAAACTTATGCCGCAATTCCCTATCTACAAAGCAGGGTTGATGCCAGGTCCTACTCTGCAGGTTTCCTATGGCATTTGGATCCCTTACTAACAGGGACATATCATCTTAGGTTCAACAGATGAGTTTTTTCATGTTTGATGTGCTTTGAGACCCTTTCTTACAAGGGCGAGAGAATATTCTTCATAGAAAGATGAAATTCTCTTTATTCCATTTCTTCTTAGTAACTCTGAAAACCTGGGTCATTATGAATTGAATCTTAAGATAGAATTTTGCCATTCCTCAAGATTTATGCTCTGCTTTCATTGCTTACAAAGTTCTTATAACCAATTAATTTATCTTATCAAAATATATTATCTAGTCAGAGAAAATTATTTCTTGTAAATGATAATGGCCACTGTATACAGACTCAGAAGCTGTGGTTGCAAAGTGGACAGGTGGTGCATAAAATCTGCGCTGTATAAATACTTCCTTATTTATCCTAGTTTAAGAACTCAGTAACTGGTATGTCAATATGAATATTTAGTTTACTGCACTTACAAACCATTTCTATTCACTGTCTCAAATTTTCTGGTTTTGCATGTCCTTTTATATTTGGCCCAATAAAGCAAAATAAAAAAAAAACCACACCACCCTCAACAAATATATTGTCTATTGCTTGATTTGAAATATTAAATAATATTAAATATTAAA
>NW_009608686.1:0-4261 GCF_000690535.1 Cariama cristata
GTGGGGAGAGGGAGGAAAGAGCCTCCGCACCCCGTGGCTGAGGGATGAGTGCAGAGAAGGATGACCCCCGTGACAGGAGCTGGTCCCTCTCTTGAGAAATACTCCATAAAGACCCAAGTGAATGTGAGGAGAAGGAGTAAAGAGTGGTCTGTGGGGAGTTTGTGGAGAAACCAAATGGGGAGGATTGTGTAGTTTCCATTTCCAGTTGGTTTTATGTCTCTTCTCTGTGGTGTAGAGAAGATAATGACAAGCAGTTTACTAAGGGATATTTCCATCTCTAGACCCTGACACGTTGGAAGGAGATACTTCTCTTTTTATACACGGGGAGTTGAAACAGGGGATGTAGTTATCCGAGCCCCCGCAGATGGCCAGCGACGGAGCAGGGTGAGGCCCAGCTTTGCCGTTCTCCAAAGTCCCAGTCTTGTGTCCTTCCCCCAACGCTTCCCACAACTTTAATTGCTCACTTACAGGTCGTCATGTTAAACCCAAGATGTCACTAACGAGTCACATTGTTCAAGCGGAGGAAGAGAATAACTTGCCCCTCTGAAGCACATGTGGTAACTGATGGAAACTCTGCTCAACACACTACAACCCTTAAAGCATTTTGGTAACGTAGTTTTAAATGGGCAGCTGGGGAATCTCATCTCACAATGTTCAGGAAATATAAAATGCTTTTTCCTCTGCTACCACCATGGTTTTACCTCCCCCCTACTACTGGTTACTCTTAGGTTCTGTGTATTATGCAACACCCTGAGCAGAAGCTGGATGATTCCCCACCAGTTCAGTTGGTTCCCATTGGAAAATCCTAAATTTTGTGTAAATTAGAGTCCAATCTGTTTCAACAATATGGAAACCAATTCCTGCAAAGAAATGTCTTTTTTACCCGTCCTGCACTCTCAAATTAAACAGATTACTGTTCTTTCCTCAGTTTTAGGTCCAGCTGTATTCTCCCACCACAGGACCGGTCCACCTGAACACTGCTTCACTTCCACAAAAGTATTTGCACATATTTCTCGTATCTCCAAGTGATAAACCTGCCACTTCATGACAGATACTCTCACCATGTTTGTAGTCATCTTCAAAAATTGCTTCTGAAAAGGAGTTGTTCTGTTCCCGTGTTAGCAAGAGATTAAAGCCACTTACCATTCACTAAATGAAACCCCATTGTTGCATTCTGTTTGTTTATTTTAGTTTAATACTGTAGGACATATCTGAAAAAAAATCTACCTTTCTAGATATTCATATGTGCAAATGCTAGATAATACAACAGCTTATGCACAAAAGATTGAAGTAACAGGAAAATGCAGTCCAAACATAAGTTAAATCCTTTATTACCTTCCCTACCGAGTCTGTGTCAGTAGCATAAATGAAGGTCCAGCAGAAGAAAGGCCACAGAATTTGTTTTTATTAATACTATCAAAGTTTAGCAGTAGACATCGAGGACTGATGCTGAATCGCTGCACTGTAACATCCTCTAACCTCTTCAGAAGATAGGTTCTCCTGCTAACATATTAAAGAAGAGAGGTTGTGTTATGTCTTTTACTGCAGTGTCTCGTTCTGAGAAATAAAGCTCACAAAGCTGCATCCGGAAATAATGGAATAGTTTTGAGTCAAGAAAGATGTACTTTTCAAAACTTGTGCCTGTTCCGGTCTAGATAGGAACCCGATAACACCGCTATATATTGTTACCTTGGGTTGAGATAAATGAAGAAATTGGAAAGCAACAATTTCTATCAGCTGCAGGAAAAATCTATGTCTCTTTAACCTACACTGCCACCTGCTTAAAAGTGTGGGGAATCTCAGGACTGCTTGCAGAGTTCCTAATGCAGAAGTCACTGAATACAGCAGGTATCTTTCCAATGAGGCTGTTGACAGGGATTTTGTGACATGACGTGCTCTTAAAGACCTACAAATGTTCATTACCTTTTTCGGTGGAAGAAAGTAACTAAACATTTCTGTAAGTTCTCTAATTAGAGAAAACCTACTTGAAAATCTGCTTTCCAAGATTTAGCTGCTAGCAGCCATTTTTTTGCTCTTCACGGCTATTTGAAATGCTAAATAACTATATCCCTAAGGTAAATAAAAGTTGTAGGAAGATCTTCAAAATAACCTGCCCTTAATTGGGATGAGAGTTGTAAAAACATGGTAAGAAATGTAATAATGAAAATTCTGAATATCTACTCCTTCATTCCTTACACCTCCAAATGCCTAGAGGCTTCAGTGACATGTTACTCAGCATGGTGGTTACATGAAAGTGCCAAACAAAACTTCATTATTAAGGGTTGAAAATAGTGCATTACTGGTACTAACTTAAGTAACAGCTACCATCACTCCAATAGCTCTCTTCTTGAAACTCTGAGGGCTCAAAGCAACCATTTTCTCTAATCAGAGGGTTCCAGGTCAAGCTACCACCTATATTTGGGGTAGGAGGAGGGCAGATTTCAGTGCATCCTTTGCCATTTTTCCATGAATTAACACATACATGAAAAAGTTCTTTCTTTCAGTCATTCTTGCAATACAGTCTCTCCTCATCCTCCTCCCATTTAAAAAAAAAAAAACAAACCACCACACCAAAAGTTGTTTGTAATTGTTTTGAGTCCTGTAAGTCTCTAAGTTGTCATTCATCCACAATTAAATAGCATCTATAAACTGCACAGCCGATGTGAGGGATGATTCACAGCTCTGGAGGCCGGGGGGAACCATTTGAAAGCATTGTACCTGGATGTCCACGGCACTTCCCAGTGTCCCCTTCCTGTGCAGGAGCCAGGCATATACAAAAGCTTAATAATCTTAAGCACTAACTACTGGGCAGAAAATAGGACAGAATCACTCTGTTTCCATGTAAATGGTTTTATAACAGTTAGTTGATGGCACATGATTTATGTCTGTTTGCATTGTGTTTGCATTTTTGGAAACCTAAGAAATGGAAGAAATAAGGTCATACCACTTTCTCAAATTATGATAAATAAGTGATCCAGAAGCATGCTTCTGAGGAAACAAAATCCATCACTTCAAATATGCAATTAGTGTCTATAAGAAGAGAAAATTCAATATAACTTTCAAAATGGTATGTCAGATTATCATAATTGTTGGATGTTTGTTAACAACGCCAAGTGTATTTCAATATACTGCCAAATATAAATGAATAAAGAGTGCAGTCTATGTAAAATGTCCAATTATAGTGAGGGTAAAAAAGCCAAAACAAAAACCTGAAGGTAAGCTAACATGACTGCATGATGAGCTAGGGGTAAGAAACCAACTGGCCTGGTTTTTTAACTGTACCATAACAAATTGTGTAAAGGATCAAAAATGGAAACAAATCCTGTTTCTCTTTACTTTTGAGAACTGTGTTAATAGCAAGTCTCTTTCAGTGAATGACAGGGATAGCCTTAGTTATGTTAGGACAAGGTAAAAGCCAGATTTTCAGCTGTCCAATGTGAAAAAAAAAAAGATATATTTCAAACATTTTTATATCTGATATTAACAGGTATAACAAAACGTTTATCAATACAGTTCCATTTTGCATATTTTCAAAATACTTTCACATCCTTCCTTCCTTTTTTCATATTAGTTACCTGAGTATCTCTAAACTTCAAAAAAGCCTGAAAGTCCTTATTGTTCTCTATTACATATTTTTTCCTTTTAAATGATAAGCACAGCTGGAAAGAGAGCATAGTAAATTTATCTTGAATGGAGTTTAGTATTGTAAATATAATTTTTTTATTGAGTTTACTTGACCAACCTGATCTCCTTCTATGACCAGATGACCCTCCTGGTAGATGAGGGAAAGTGGATGTGATCTACCTGGACTTCAGCAAGGCCTTTGACACTGTCTCCCATGGCATTCTCCTGGAGAAACTGGCAGCTCATGGCTTGGACAGGCATGCCCTTCACCCAGAGAGTGGTGGAGCTAGATCCAGTTGGGGCCAGTCACCAGTGGTGTTCCCCAGGATTCAGTTTTGGGGCCAGTCCTGTTTAACATCTTCATTGATGATTTGGACGAGGGGATCGACTGCACCCTCAGTTTGCAGATGACACCAAGCTGGGTGGGAGTGTTGATCTGCTGGAGGGAAGGAAGGCTCTGCAGAGGGATCTGGACAGGCTGAATTGATGGGCCTAGACCAACTCTATGAGGCTCAACAAGGCCAAGTGCCGGGTCCTACACTTCGGTCGCAACAACCCCATGCAACGCTACAGGCTTGAGGACAAGTGGCTGGAAAGCTGCCTGGTGGAAAAAGACCTGGGGGTGTTGGTCGACAGC
>NW_009608687.1:0-7535 GCF_000690535.1 Cariama cristata
TTCCTGTCCAAGCCATGAGCTGCCAGTTTGTCCCAGAGAATGCCATGGGAGACAGTGTCAAAGGCCTTGCTGAAGTCCAGGTAGACCACATCTACAGCCTTTCCCTCATCCACCACGTGAGTCACCTGGTCATAGAAGGAGATCAGGTTGGTCAAGCAGGACTTGCCTTTCATGAACCCATGCTGGCTAGTCCTGATCCCCTGATTGTCCTTCATATGCCTTGTGATCTCACTCAGGATGATTTGTTCCATCACCTTTCCCGGCACCGAGATCAGGCTGACAGGCCTGTAGTTCCCCGGATCCTCCTTCCAGCCCTTCTTGTAAATGGGCATCACGTTTGCTAACTTCCTGTCAACTGGGATGGCTAGCCTCCAGTCATCTGGGACCTCCCCAGTTAGCCAGGACTGCTGGTAGATGATGCACTTTTCAAGTGGCTGAAGTGTGTTCAGGAGACGGTGTGTGATTGCAGCCTGACAAGAGCAGTTTTCTGCTATAATGATAGGTGTGCTATATGCATTGGAAGCATCAGCTAGAAGAATTGTCAGTCTGCTGACGGGACCTGATTAATTACTATAAATTACATAGCTATTTGTTGTCTGACTGTAGTAACTGTGCTCCCTAGTCACAGTCCAGGAACACTGCATCATTTACTTGTGGTCTAATCACAAGTAGATTTTAATTACCATTGCATAAGAACATGAGAGAACTACATTACATAAATATTTTCAGATCTACCAAAGCCTCTAATTGATATTGGGTTACTTGTCAGTTTAAGGCTGGATTGGTTGCAGCTGGTTTTTGGGAAGTTATTTGTTGTAACGATCTTCCTACAAATAACCATTCTGTTTGCTTTGATTAGATGATTGCTAAAAGTGATGATAGTCTTTCTACTATGAAAACAAGTAAACTATCTAAGATCTTTTCAATTTTTCTCTCAAATAGATGTGCACTTAGAATTAGAAGAACGACTAGCCAAATTCATGAGGACAGAGGAAGCTATTATATACTCATATGGATTTGCAACGATTGCCAGTGCTATTCCTGCATACTCAAAAAGAGGGGACATTGTGTTCGTGTGAGTATTGTTTTCTACTTGGCAAATTCCAGATTAAAGAGTTTTCCTTTCAGTTTTTCTTTTTTATTAATGTTAATCGTATTAAGTTAACCATTTAGAAAATAATGCTGGTTTTGATCAAGTATTTCGTTGTACAAAGCTCAAATATCTTTTCTTTGCCAAATACTCCAAATCAAATCAGTTACAGTTTTACCATGGAAGAGCAGACTTGGGCACTCAGCTAAAAAAAAGAGAAAACCAGACTTGTGCATGCAAGAACTAACAGAAGTCTAATACCTAGTTTTCTTCTTGAGAAACTGTACAGTCTTATTTGCTTTTCTCCAGTTTACTACTGCCTTTTCACCTTTCTTGCAGGACGGTTGTTCCCCTCATGCATATTTGCAACGGATTAGTTGAATCAATATTGGTACATATTAAAATAAGACAAGAACAGCTATGCAAAATCAAACTAAGGATTCAGTAACCGGTTCCTGAGAATAGCCTGTCCTAATTTGTCTAGGGAAGAGTAAAAAGGCAGGAGAGACAATGTAACAATAGTCAAAACCTTCTGAGCCAAAGACAAGTGTTTGGATTTAGTAGCAGTTGATGGATTTTTCTTAAGCCTTCCTACTCTTTTAGTATCTTTGTAAATCCTTAATATCCAAAATGCTTCTATGACATGTAATTTCACAGTTTAACTTGAACAATTTATGAAAAAATACGAAGAAATACCTGTTTTGAATATAACACTTACTAATTTCAATTGATTTTTAGACAGTGAACTGATGCATCTCCTCCATGGGAGGAGTGAGTGAGTGGCTATGTGGGGGTTAGCTGCCTGCTGGGGTTAAGCGACAGCACAGTGATACTTCTGTATTTGCTGCCAAAATCTTTCTTCAGTGCTCTCTTTTCTAAGTGTAAGGCTTGCAGCCTATTTGACTTCTTCTACAGAAGTTCTTTCATAACTTTGATCATGTTTTTTGGTCATCTTTGCACATTTTCCGGATCAGCTTTTTTGAGACGAACAACCAGGATTGTGCGCGCTATTCAAGGATGCCAGTGTGTCCTGGATTTAGCTATCTTGTACTGTTTCAGCTTCTCACTGACAAAAGATCTCACCATAGTTAAAAGCAACTTGGTTGAAATTACTGCATTTAGCACATGCAGAAGGTTTGATTTAGTTGCAGCTTTTAAAAGATTACTGGACTTAAGCAGCTGTGAAATTGCATACCCCATCATGCTCAGAGATTTGCTTTTCCAAAACTTGAAAATGGCAGATAGTTCTTTGAACACTGATACAGTAATTCCCAGAGGATATTAGAAAGCAGATTTTTGAATACTTGGACAACCACTATAAATGTTACAGCCACATCTTTGTGCCTGTTTTCTAAGACCCAGAGCAGATGGAATGAGAGGTTTCTGGGATGATTATCATGGTACTGTACTTGGTCCATGGAGTACTGCGCTCAGGTAAACTGCTGTCACACAGAAACAAAAGGACCAGTGTACACTTCAAGAAAAAAAGCTGTTGGCTTGCTTTTAGTGGCTATAGTACATAGGAAAGTTGAGAAACTTTGGAAATGAGCTTTCAAAATGTAAATGAAATATATGATGTTTTAATAAATCTGGTTTTAACTACACCTAAGTACAGGTATCTGCTCAAAAGCAGGACAGTCCTAATAGCCAGCTTTCTTTGAGTAATTGTTAAACCGAGTGCAAACTTAGAAGGGCTTGCTATATTTACAGAGATGAAGCTGCCTGCTTTGCTATTCAGAAGGGATTACAAGCATCTCGTAGTAACATCAAGTTATTCAAGCATAATGATATGGCTGACCTTGAACGACTGTTGAAAGAACAAGAGACTGAAGATCAAAAGGTACCATTCCTTTGAAGAAATATTTGTACTCTTTTGTGCCACCTCCCCCACGTTTTTTTACTGGGTTGTGTAACTGAATTGATGCAATGCTTATAGGCAGTTATTTGGTTTTCATAAATCTCTACTGAGCAGTTAATGTTGCTTGTGTAATTAAGATTAAATTTTTTTGAAATTTATTTATTTGCGTTTGTCTGTGTAACCACTGGAAGCAAGCTCACAGGCACTGGTAGTCGGGGAATATCTTTATGGGCAGATCACTGAAGTGTGAGATAATATTATTTTAAACAAATAAAATAACGGAGCTTTTTTTTTGGTCTTTTAGGAATCTGTATAACTGCATTTACCTGATAATTAACTTTCATGATTTATTAGTTTGAATGCCACACTGTAAAATCAACACAAAAGCAGCTAGTCCTAACCCTTTAATGTATAGAATCAACATGAATTATTTTTTTCCTTAAACTGTTCCCCTGTCTTGCACTTAAGAGTTAAGATGTTCTTTCTCTTGAAAATGTTGGGTCAGTTTGATGGCTTGCTTCTCATTCTGATGGTAATACAAAAGGGTGTCCAAAAGCAGCTACTAAAATCAGGATCAACAATACAGGTAACTTAGTTAAATGAATTTTAAAAGAATTAGCTGAAGAACTATCACCATTATGTGCCTTGTTCACAGAATGCTGGAAAGTTACAGACAATTGGAAGAAAGCTGATTTTGTGCTAACATACAGAAAATGTAAAGTAGGTAAACTGCATCATTATAAGCCAGTCAGCTTGACATCAGTGTAAATCAGTAATGGATCTGATTAACAGCAAATTTAGAGATAACATACTAGTTAACGTACCTTTGTGGAAAATAAATTTTGTCAGATGATGTTTACATGAGTTTTTAGATGCAGTTGACAGACTAGCGATGCAATTTGTGTGACACACTTGGTTTGTTAGAGCAGAATGCTTTGATTTAGCTACATGGTTAAAGTTTCTTAATGTAATTAGCTGAACGTGAACATAAAGTTGGTGGCCAAGAGCTTAATATAGACCATGTGTGTATAACTAAGATATACTGACTAGGAAGGCGTAGATCTTACCACTAGACTTGGTCCAACTTGTGGAGTGGACTGTGCCTGGTTTTGTTGACTGCCACTCAGAAAAGTCAAATAGGTGTTCTCTGAACCTTTTTACAAGAACTGAAAAAGGTTAAGAAGCATGACTTAACATCCTTGATCAGAAGATATCAATAAGGTTTAAAGTAAATACCAGGGAAATGACATTTTAAAACAACAAAACTCAAATCATAGCATTGACATTTAAACATGATCCAGTGCACAAAATTCTTATGGCCTATATTGTCCAGAGATCAGACAAGGAGATTGTAACTTGAATGTTATGAATACTTTTGGATTGTGTTTTATGAAGACACTACTTGTGAGAGGTTTGTGCTGTGTTGGGAATCCTGATGCACAAACCACTTGTTGAAAAGCCTTCTAAATGCTCAGACTAATGATGAATAGAAGAGAGACCAAGATTTGTAGTATTTGTTCTGTAGCTGTATTGTCTGTATTTTATTCGTAAAGTTCAAATGGACTGGTTATGATTTGTTGCAAAACGAGGCATCTTAAATCTTGTGTAAGAGTCAAAAGCTTTAAAGTTATTACAAAATAAACAAACACTGGTCCAATGAGGAGTTTCAGCTTTTGTTACACATGATAAATATGAAGTTTAAACTAAAGTAAAAGCTTACTTGAAAAAGAGACATTATCTTCCTTCCCTTCCCATTACTGTCCTTCCCTATCAAAAAATGCTCAGTGCTTTTCTTGTTAGTAACAATTGATATGAACTGAAGCCATATCTTTCTCTGAAGAATCCTCGCAAGGCCCGTGTAACTCGAAGGTTTATTGTAGTGGAAGGATTATATATGAACACAGGAGACATTTGCCCTCTTCCAGAGTTGGTAAGTGGTTTCAGTTTGCCTTTTAAACTCTGCATATGAAAACATGTGGCTAATGAAATAGTAGTATCATATAGTTAAGCCTGCATAGAAAAGCTCTGCATGCAGTTTTTGTGTTTACCGTCTTGCTTTCTCAAACGCTCATGAAATGCCAGTCCCAAATCTTACCTTGTTTTGAAACTTCTGACCAGGATTAGGATTCTGAAGCTATATGTAATGAGACTTGCAAATGAATATCTGGTTATGGTCTTAATTTTTAACCTGTACTATATAGTGTATTTTCAGCTATGCTATATGATACTAAATCGTTACATTAAGTTATATCTAAAACAAAAATATTACGTTTCAAAGAAACCATCACACAGCTGACATAAACAGTGACTCCAAGGAAAATGTTTGCTATTCAGCATAAATTGGCTTTTTGTGCAGGCTATATTCTAGCAGATAATGGAAGAAATACTGTGAAAATGCATCATATTTAAAGTACTTGATAGCTTATTTTAAAAAAAAAAAAATTATTTGGTATATGAACACTTATGAAATTTACTCTAGTATTACATGGTGGAAAAACTTTGAAGGCTTTTGAAATGTCTTAATGACAGAACACAACTCTATAGCTGACACTTTTGCAGTATTTAGGATACTGTACTTGTCTGTCTTCACCTTATCTTCTCTGCTCATTTTGTTACAAATTCTGATGAGTTTTGACTTGTATTTTATATAATTTTCTCTGTTTTAGATAAAATTGAAGTATAAATACAAAGTTAGAATATTTTTGGAGGAGAGCCTTTCCTTTGGAGTCCTTGGAGAACATGGGAGAGGAATTACTGAACATTTTGGAATAAATGTAAGTGCCTTTTTTGTGAGTTTTGTTGTGAACAAGAGACTTCTACGGAAGCAAATTGTGCAATTCATTTCTTATATCTGTGCCATTAACAGTCTTTAGTGGTATGCAGTAAAAATTTAAACATACTTTATCGGTCTTAAAGCATTCAGGTCTTGGCACTTTTCTTTCACATGCTTACTTGAAATAATTTTACTTACCTTTAGTGAGGAAGATAACAAAAGAATTTTTGCAATGCATGATTCTATCCTTTTTTTGGACACTCAGTAAGATGATGATTGCAGTATTTTCCAGCCACATACACTTAAAAGTGTCATGCTTACACAGAAATATTTGGGGGTTAGGGGTAAGTCAGAAAAATCTTCTGTGTATAGCCAACCTACTTTGCTCTATTACGTTTTACTCCAGTGGGGAAAAATAGGATAAAGCTTTTGATGGTCCTTTCAAAGATGTTGTCTTACTACTTTACCAGCAGATTAAGCCAAACTATTTTTCCAAGAGCCTACCTTTTGTGGTGTTTATTCAGGTTAGGAGTACTTCAGAAATCCAAAATAGTATCCTTGTGGTTGTTGGCTACCACAGCCATCTGAGCAGGGGAAAGAAGTGCTCTTTTGGTTGCTAGTGTCTTAGTGTGGAGCGTCTGTCACTACATTCTGACAGTGTTTGAGTTCAGCTTGGAAGTGAAATATCAAATTCTGAGAATTCATTCTGTCTTCCCCTATCTCCTGTTGTTTTCTCTTTCAGTGTTCTAATACTAAATGTGGAAAAGAGAAAATTAATGTTAAACAGCTTTAGCAAAGGAAACAAACAGCACTACTGTGATGCTTGCCAAGTACCATCTGATTAATTGACTTCTATGTTAAATTCATGTACAAACATAATCTTTCAGTTTTGTCTGCTCAGAATGGGAATTTGTAGCAGTGGTCATCAGTGTGTACTACAGAGCCTGGCAAAAAATATGTTTGCAACTAACAAGTGAAATAAGCCAGTTGTGTCTCTAAGGTTCAGACTCTGATTTAACTAGACTTATGCTCAATTTTAGTAACCTTCTAACTCCTACTGACGGCAGTGGGACTATTTATATTCTTAAAGGACACTGTCACACTGAGTGCTTTGAGGAATTGTCACCAGTATCTATATAATTTGTTTTTTCTTTTTGTGTTCTTCACATTGCAATGCCTGGAAAAGAGTGTTCCTCTGTAAATTATCTACAGGTCCATAAATCTCAATTTCTAAAGTCCTTTTATATTGCTTAAAATTCTTATTTCAGTTGTAGCTTCATTTTAATATGTGATAGTTTGGTGGATCTTCTCTAGTATTCATGATAATATGAAACAAGATACATCGTTAATGGATTTGTCTTATAAATGGTCTTGACGTAATAAAAAGCATCTCTTAATAACTTGTTAATTTAACTGGCAGATTGATGATATAGATCTTATTAGTGCAAACATGGAAAACTCACTGGCTTCTATTGGAGGATTTTGCTGTGGAAGATCTTTTATTATTGACCATCAGGTAAGCCAGGTCTCATTTTCATATGGTGTAGCAGGATTAGTTACTTAGAAATGAGAGTTAGTTATTAATATCAATTTGCAAAGATTGTTATGATATAAATTATTATGCAACATGGGATTCCATACAGAAACTGTCTGATTCTATGAAATATTGTAGATGAATTGGAGATCTGCTTTTAAATCCTTCCATGAACCTGTAGATGTGGAGGAGAGTTTGATTGCATATATGCGAATTAACTCTCAAAACATTGTCTATACTGCAAAAAGATGATTTTTTTTTATTATTATTTTTATTTTTT
>NW_009608688.1:0-22499 GCF_000690535.1 Cariama cristata
TTAACTGGTCTGTGGGGTAGCGGTTAGAGGAGGGGGAGCGTAGGCCTGGGCTGGACGGCTGTGTGAGGGGACGGGCTACGTCAAATACGGTGTTACCAACAGTAGATGTGTCTGTGGGGGGACCATTTGGAGGGATGCGATTGCTTGGGCCCTCCTTGCGTGCAGGAATGAGGGTTGGCTTTCCAGGGGCACTGCAACCCTGGGCCTCCTTCACCTGCTGCTTCGGGTCTGGCTTTGCTAGATACTAATGCCTGTCGTGATTATGGAGGTGTCAAATCCCTGCTTTCAGGATCCTTCTAGCTTTGACTGAATGGCTACAGTATTCACTGTAATTTTAGGCCTTTATCATGACTTTGAAGTATGGACTGATTTTAGGGTTGCTTCTAAATGGGAGCAGTGCAGTGAGCTGAGTTTTAAATGTCAGATAATTCACACAGAAAGTTGCTTTTACAGGACAGAACCGTTGATGCACTGGAGAGACTCTTTATCTGTCATTATTTGATTCAGGACTAACAGTACATGCATTTGATCTCTCAGATTACCATATTTATGAACAAATGCTTTCTACTTGTTATTTCTGAAGGTCCTTGATTTTATGGGATTCAGAGAAGAATTCAGAATTTGTCATGCTGAGTGAGTGTGTGTCACTCCTAATATATGTAAACACAGATATTACGCTTTTCAGCTTCCTATTTTATGTTTCAAAAAGTGGGTGTTCATTATCTTACGTACTTAGGACTCAGCTGCCGTAATGTGAATTCCTTGAAATCTTCCTGCTCTTAGCCCACCATTCAACATAGGATGAAGGCACAAAGAACTAGTGACTTATGCAAGACTGTGCAGGAAGCTTATAGTTGAGCGAGGAATTATACCTGAATCTACTATGTCCTAAGCTAGTGCCCATATCACTCCTCCTCTGTATAAAAATGTAAGCACCAATTGGAGAATAAAGTCTATGTGGTTTTTTGTTGGCTGTGACTTAGCAGATCTGATATGTCCTGTATAATTATATGGAAAAGTGTGCATATGGATTTTAGTTTCGTTCTTTAATGAATTTTAATAATCTAGTTATGTTTTAAATAATACTTGGACAATAGTTGCTTTAAGCATGCGATGAGTATTTTGTGTCAAACAGTATTTGCTATTTATAACCAGTTGCTATCTTTACTATTTACAAGGTATTGTGGGTGGCAGTATCTCTGAAAATGTATATCCTAAATTATTACCATGTTTGGATTCTGATGTTTTATGTTTGGTTTTTCCATACAAAGTAACTGCAGAGTTCTCTCACTTAGGTTACAGACCAGGCCTTTATGTAGTTTAGTAATGGCACATATGATTCTTGCAAGTTGTCTTAGTCATCTCTTGCCACACTTCTGAAAAATAAAAATCTAAAGCCTGGAACTTCATTGAAAATAGGGAACCGAATAACTTTTTCAGATTATAAAAATCACTTTGAGCCAAGTACTTTTTTTTTTTTTTTTTTAGATGCTAAAAGCTGCTGGTGTGATATACAGTACCTGAGAAAATTTTAGCTTGTCAGACTGTTAACTTGTGAGCTTTGAGGTTTACCTGTTACGGTGTTAAACACTTTTTTTTCCTCTCTGAGTAGTGTAAAACATACGCATTATTAGAATAGAATTCATTTCAATGACCTTTTACAGTGTTAACAATTTAAACTACTCTATATTCTATATGTATGATACATCAGTAAAGTGAACCTAGAGAAAGAGCTGAAATAGATTGAAACACACTTAAGGAAAATGCTTTAAATGAGGAAGATGGTCTGTCTTAAACTTGTAATACTTGCTTCTTTGGAATTTATTTTGAAACTATTCAATTGGAAGTCATTGTTTTGTCTATGTACAAAGCTGACATAAGAACAGGCTTTCAACTGATTGTTTGAGCTTTTCAGAATCAAAAGTTATATCTTGTGGCTATCATAAAAGGGAGAGAGCTATTGTTACCTAAATTGACAGTACGTAATTCTGACTTAAACTGGACAAACTATCAAACTCTGCATGCCTTCCTGTTATCGGGGGCAGGAGGGGAAGAGGGACTTTATTTGTTGAAGACCAACCCATTTGTGATCCTCTGCATAATACAGATGCTAATAACTTCAGCTTTAACTGTTCGTAATTATATAAGTGTCACTTTAAAAAATTTCCCTAATTACTTTAAGATTATAATTTTCATCTTGGCTAAGTCATATTAGAATATTAGAGTATGAGTTGAATTTAGTGAAGCTGTGCTATGTGTGTATATCAGGTAGCTAGGATTTTGGCTTTTTTTTAAGTGTACTTCTTTTCTTGCGAAGGAAGTGCTATGTTTTTACTAAAATGAGTGGAACAACCACCAGGACTTTATTTTATGTAACTGTATCTGTTAGATACTGAGATAATTCTTGCATTGGTAAACCAGTGTGGATTAGTACACATCAAGTAAGAGCCACACTTAAGCCATGAATGACACTTAAGAATAAATAATGTAATACTGAGTCAAAGATACTACTTGAAAGAATATTTCTTGAAATCAGTGATGCTAAGCTTTCTTTTAGTTTCCCTTAAATTTCCCTTACATTGCATGTGCTACATGTAGTTTGCAAGTCATCTTTTTTAGCAGACTGCTAATGTAAGTGTTCTGTTTAGGATATTTAACCTATATGAAGAAAAAATGTTTCCGGGGTGTTTCTTTAACCTTGATCCTTCTTCTGAGAAACTTGGTTGAAAAGTTATGTCTAGTGTCCTGGACAGTGGTGTGGGGATTGGAGTACTAATAGACAATGGTAAGAGTTTGGTAGAGAGACAAGAGAAGAGTTTTGGACAGCATTTCAAGCTGTCTTTGAGACTTTTTGAGGCAAAAAGGTATTTTCTCCCAACTTTGTTCTTTGCCTCTTTAAAAAGAAAACTCAGTTTCTACTGTTTCATGTTTCTGTATTGCCACTAAACTTTAAATCACATCAGTTATGCCAGTGCATTGTTTTTATAATGAAACTTAGGCAGCTCGCTTTGTGTTAATAAGGCAATGCAGGCTTCCAGAAAACTGCTGCTTTCTGATTTGGATCCACTGAAAAAAATACATGAACCTATAGTTTGGTAAGGAGAAATTTAACTGTGATGGAATGAGATGTGGTTGCTTTGCTTATGTAAATATATAATTATTCTTAACTGCACTGAGTGTTAATGGGCTTTCCCTTTCAGTCCTCCTTAACGTTGGCTTTAAGGTTAGATGTGTACAGTGATCTCTTGTTAAACAAAGGGGTAAATTTTCATGAACTCAACTAATCTAGTGACAGCTGAAAATGATGGTCTAGCAGTATAGTATCCTCTTGGCAGTATGCTCCTGTCTCCTTGCTGTCTTTGGCAGTGCTCAATCTCTGGTTGAGCTAGTTCAGCTTGTTAAACCAGCAGCAAAGTACTTGCTGCTTTTCTGAGCTGATTTTTCTCCTGATTTGCTGAGTTGAACTGTCTCGATCGGATGTCAGCAATCACAGTAAGAGCAAAGAAGGGGTTGGGGGGGCAGGGGAGGAACAAAGCTACCCCCTTCAGTGGCCTGAGCTGTCAGATCAGATCCACTGTCTTATCAGCCTTAAGTCAGATTCAGAGTGATCTGTACTTGGGGGATTGTTGACTTAATTTTAAGAGAGTTACAGGTGTCAAAGGAAGCCCTTTCTGTGATGCGTTGATACTTTGGATGGGTTGCCTTTTCCTGCAGCCCCAAATCAGGAGCGAGGTCTGTTCCTTGGTTCTTGCTTATGAGACAATCTTGGGGTACTTAAATATGGCTTGTGACTAGCTTTGTGGAATGATTTAGTACTTGATTCATTAGACTGGAAAGGGAGAGCACTATTTTGTCTTCCTTGCCCTAGGAATGACTGACAAAGCAAGGCTTTCTAGATTGCTGCTGACATTAACTATCGAATCTGTTTCCCTTTCTACTGGGAAGCTAGTGCGTTTTCCTTTAAGAAATTGTGTGTATGATAATTAATGTGTTATTCTCTGCATATTGTAAAGATTTTAGGGCAAGTTAGTCCGCAACTGTCACTGCAATACAGTCATAGACAGGTACATATTAGTGGCACTGTTGCATGATGCACAGTCTTAATTTTTCTGTAACATATTGGGAAGTTACGAAATTTGAATGTGTTGTTTAGCTTATTACATTATGTTAAAATTTTCGCATTGTGTTAAAACCTACTCTCTTTGTCAACCTGTGGCAGACTTTCCTAGCATTGGTTGTTTCATTTTTTGAACGTCTTTCTCACAAAAAGGGGCTTTGTCTTTAGTTCTGCTTTTTTTCTGCAGCTACCTAAAGCAGCAGTCTGTCAATAACTACAGAATATTATAGTACGTTGTAATGGTGTTGGAGTAGAAACGTGTAGGTGATAAGCTCAGGTTGGCGGAGGCATGGAGGGCAGAATCTGTTGACTGTCTTTTTAAACTTAGGTTGAGCAAGTGGCTTAGAAGTAGTTATATTTGTATGAAGATGAAAGAAATCTCGTATCTCATTTTATTAAGAATTAGCATACTGGCAGTCTCTGGTTATCAGTAAAAATACTGATGACGTGTAGGATTCCTTCCTTTGCAGTTCTCAAATTACCTCTTTTATGTCTGGCTTGATACTGGAATCTTTATTGTCCAGTTAAGAAGTCTTATCCTTGGTGGTGACTTTTATTCTATAGATTGTTCATCTAGGATCTTGTCACAATGACAGAATGATAATGGGTGGCATTTGTCACTGTGCTTAATATGTTGCTCTGGGAAGAGTGCCGCAAGACAGTTCTGGGTTGGAAGCTGGGATCTGTGGAGAAAACCAGCAAATTTTCTCACAATATGGTAGGAAGGTGAGTTTACATTACTGTATATTTAGAGAACGCTAAGCTGTGTCAGGCCTCTGAAAAGGACATACGTTTTAATAACATATATGAGCTGTAAAAATGCTGAGACTTATAAAGATCTTTGAGGATACGCTTGCTCTGAAGCAGAGGGAAGTATACCTACATCTTTGTGACCAGTTCTTAAACTTGCAGTAACAAGAATTCCACAGCCTCCCTAAATAACTTGTTTTGATGCTTAGTTTTCTCTCCCCCCTGCCCCAACCCCAATATAACTAAACTTCTTGTTCAAGGAAAAAAAAACAAAACAACCAAAGACAAAAAACCAGGATGAATTCTGTTACTTACTGTGGACATAGACAATATTTGACAATTGCCTTTGGCTTTTACATACTTGAAAACTTGTTAATTTGTCCTCTCATTTTTCCTAAGGTAAATAAATCTAGTTCTTTTAACGTTTCTTCTCAGATCACGGGTTCCAAATGTTTGCTTTCTTCTCTATTGGCTTCTGTTAGCTTGCATTTGTGGTACCTAAACTAGATGTAGTACTTCCACTGTGACTTCAGTGCAGAGTAAGGGAGAATTATTGCCTGCTGTGTCTGTCTTCTAATATTCTCAGTAACATATTGAATAATGTTGACATTTTAAAATCCTGCTCCTAGTGTTGACTCAGTTTCTTGTCATATTGCTGCTTTTCTCTATTTTTATCCATGCTTTGATTTTTTTGTTGTTGTTTATAAATGCCACTTAGCATTTTCATTGAATTTTGTTCTATTAAGTTTATTAGTATTTTTATTTCCAGTTCTGTGCTGCATACTGCAAAAAGTCCTTCCAATATTGCTGTCATTCACAAATTTGATGTGCACTCTCATCCATCAATGAAAGTATCCCATAGAACTTAAAAACCATGTGTTGCATTTGCTGCTGGCCTTTTTCTCTAGTCCAGTTATTTTTTCAGAAGACTATTAGATTCGTTTGGTGCTTGCTTTTGGCAAGTTTACCTTGTGTGCTTTTTTTCCACTTTTGTCTGAGTACTTACAGTCCAATTTGTTTCAGTGGTTTTGATATCAAAGAAAGATTTACTACTATGACTGTCAAATTCTGCTGCACAGTGTTCTGCATTTAAATATTTGTTTGTACCAGAATCAAACATCACTCTTATTGTCGGAGAGATGACAGGCAAAGGTGGCTAATGGAAATACCACAGTAAAGACATCAGAACTGTTCTTAAAGGTATCTGGTGCCATCCTGCAACTGGGAAGATACTCTGTGCTGGTGGAATTTGCATAGTTCACATTTCTCAGGTGTACTTGATGTGACACTCTGTAAATCTATTTTGTGCCTCTTCACCTGGTGTAGATTTCTTGCCCCCCACCCCCCAAGAAATCCCTTAATTTCTTGCTGAGTTTTTTTTCTCTATCTTGTAGATAATAGTTGTTATGTTGGGACTGAATTTGCCATTCCTGTGGAGGTATTGTGGCTAGATCAGTAGTACTTTACCTATTGATTTGTGGTTGTGAAGGTATTTGAAAGTCTCTTGGAAGTCTGTTTCAAGTGTTTAATGGATGAATATACTTACCACTTCAAATTTTATGATGTAGATTTCCTTTCTCACTTCTAGTTGGGCTGTGCTAAGGACTGACAAGATGTCTTACAAAATGTTCCTGTGGAGTTTTCTGAAGGATGGGGTTTTTTGGTAACTCCTTTCTTTCAATGACACTTCTGAAGGAAATAGTGAAGAGCTAATGTAGATTACAGGTGTATAGGTAGAATTAAGTGTTTAACTTTGTTGCGAGACTTACATAAAGCAGCTAGGACTGGCTCGAGTAAGAAGACTGAAAAACTGCTTTAAAGACTAAAAGGCTGCTTTAAAATGACACTGTTACACTGGTAAATGTTCCTTGCTGTGGAAAAGAATGAAATATCTGCACTTGACGGAGCTTGCAAGATGATTATTATCTAGGGGCTATTTCTGAGTTGTAGGTAGTGGCATTAGTCTGTAGTGCTTTTACTTCTAGTCTGTGCTTCAAGCCTGTATCACAACTGTTTGACCTCAGTAAGCTATTGCAGTATATCCTCTGAAGCATTGCTCTCCGAGATAATAGTTCATTTATCTGTGGTTGCCAGTTTGGCTGGCATGTTTGAGAATGAATACTAGGCTATGCTGGCCAAAACCCCAAATTGATATGCAGTATTTTGTAGGCAATGAAATTTTTTGTGTGTGTGGTTGGTTGGGGTTTTTTTGCCACTGCAGGTATAATTTGGTTTTTGTTTTGTATTGAAATGTATTTGTAGTAATATTGCACTCACATGAATTCAGTTGGGGGAATTTAAATTGGTGTAAAACCATTAATTGTGGCACTTATCATTTGCAAATTGACAGAATTTTAGTCATAATGCTTCACAGATGCAAACAATGGTAATTTGTAAAAAACACTTCTGTGTCTGTAGTGAGTTTTGTAGGCCAGCTTTGTCAGAATATTTACAAAAATGTGCTATGTGCTTAAATTACAAGGAGTTTGCATTATGCTTTGATATCTGACAGTCTGCAAAACAGTTAAATAGTTAACTCTTAGTAGTCAAAACGTACATTGGAAGATGCCTCAAACTCTAATTAAACATTGCCTAGACCCATCTCTGAGAGGACTGCAAGCCATAATTGTCTTGGTTGACATCCTAGAATAAAATTCAATGCCCTAGTTTGAAGTATTATTGTAGTTCTCAGGCTAAAGGGAACCATCTGAAATACTTTCTTTTGAAGGACGTGTATCCAAAGGCCACCTGCTGTCCAGTTCACATGACTATGAGTTGACACACTTGGACAGATTACTCTTTGAAAATGGTGCCATGTAGTGCCTGTAGTGCCTCATAATGCCATTGTTCTCTTAAAAAGCTTAAGGATACTAAACTGTAACATTAAATATGCCATACTGTAAGTTAAAGTAATAATAATCTGTTGTGTCCTTCTCAGAAATGGAGTATTTTTCCTTCCTTACCTCACCCTACTTGTAAGTCCAAATGTGTGTGCAGTCCATCTTCTAGCATCTGCATCCATCCCATTTCTTCCCTGCTGTAACTTAAAATAAAGCAGCTGCTTTTGCTTGTTCCAGTTTCTGTTTAGCGGACTGTTGGTAGACTAGGTGTAGCCCTGTAGTCTGTGGGCAGGACCACCAGCTGCTACAATTCAAATGTTTCCAATGGCAGTGTCATAACTAGGGTTGGGATTTTTCTCTTGCAGTATTCAGTAAAGCTGTTCATAATGGAATGCTAGATCTTTAATAGATACTTTCTGCAAATTGATTTCAGTTCTGGTTTACCAGCTATAATCGGTTTTTAATTTCATGTGGCTGTTCTCATGTGGCTGTAATGGTCAAAGAAATAATACTTAATTTTTTTTTTTAATTTTTAACTCTGTGTGGGATTGGAAGGTGGCTGTATTAAACAGTTCTTGGTTTAATAATGCCTAATTTTTGTACACCCAGAGAATGTGAAGAGCTATATTTGACTAAATGCTAGTCTAAGCGAGAGTAGAAACATGTGTAGGTGATAAACTTACGGTTTTTTTTTTTAACTTAAACCCTGGAGTAGGGAGAAAAGTTGGATGTTATGAACAAACTTAATTATCCCCAGTCTTCTAGGAATGGAAAAAAAAAAGTAATTCTTACAGGAAGCTTACATACATTTTGCCCGAAAAGTGATACCACATACAGCTTTGAGAGGACAAGTTTATGGCTTTAATGCTCCCTTTCAGTTAAAGATAGAGGAAACAGTGACAACAGGAGACCCAGTGGATGCCAATAGATATTGAAATTCTCCATGAAAAATCCACGAGTCTGGTGAAATAAACTATTGGAATGATGCCTTAAGGACACTTTAGCCTGCACTGTCACAAAGATAACTCAGTAAATCTGAGTAACATAAATAACTCGGTAAATCTGAGTAACATAAATGTCTTCCTGACTCACAAATGTAACCATAACAAGTATATAATCCTACAAGTCATAGTCTCGTCATATTTTAACCATGGCAATTTATTTCTAAGGATTTTTTTTTTTTTTGGTCACAGTTCTTGTAACTAAAAATTCTATGAAGTTGTGCAAGTTTTATTTAGATTTGAGGTGGATATTGGAGCATGACCCTGGTACAAGTTTGAAGCTATCATTGAAAAGAAATTTTTGCAGAAATTGTTGTAAAGGTGGTTGTTGTTGTCTTGATTTTTCTGGTTTTCTGTTAGTTACTGTCCTCAGTATTATAGAAAAATAGCTATGCGATTATTTCTTTAAATCATGTTTGTAATATTTAAATTGTAGTTTAGATGTTTGGATTTGCATAATTCAGTGGTCTGAATGGCAAATACTACTCTAAAAATCAACTTTAATATTGTATTGTGAAGCCATAGATAGAGGCCTAGTCTGCATTTTTCCTTCAAATTTCCATCTTTATTTCCTACTAGGATCTATATAGCAAACGGTTGGATTTATTTTTCAGACTTTCTTTTTAAATGAAAGTATTTTTACAGCTTTTTGGGGGTTTTTTTAGCCCTTTTAATAGGAGAGTGGGCCAGAGACCTTCAATAGGTCTTTGCACTTAGGGTGTCAAGAGAGTCTGTCTTTAAAAAATAATTTATGTGGGCAGGAGTAGTTGCATGGTTAGGCTATACCGCTTTTGAAGTTTGTTACCATCTATACTGCTGCCGAATGCAGTATTTCTTACCTGTCTTATAGCCCGTGTTGTATGTGTCAGTTCAAATTATTACTCTATTGTTTATAAATAACCACAGAATTTTTTTTCTAAAGTGTACCTGTTCAGTGTGATGTATTGATCCAGGAGGAGTTTTTTTCCCAGAGAAGACTTTCAGAAAATACAGGATGGAGTTTGTAAAAGAAAGATGCTTGGATTGACTAGGGGATTATTGCTGTTTGATAGCATTAGCTATATATCTCAGTGGGTGACTTCTAGCAAAATCTTGCTGTTGCTTCAGAATGTGAACTTATAGTTTATCCCCTCTAATGGTAACTGTCCAGTTATGTTCACATCAGTTTAATGCATAGGGATGGCCTGCGTTTCTCACCTTCAGCAGTGAAACTGTTGTCCCTTGTACAGAATAACTTATGGCTCTGTGTCAGGTACAGTTAGCAAACACCTGCAAAGTTTTAAGATGCTGTTCTAGATGAAGTGTCCAACCTTCTAACAGTGTTGGTGGAATAGACCTTGTGCCCATGAAGTGACTGTTCAAGTATAGTTCTGTGTTCTAGCCAAAATGCAGTCACTCTAAATGCACTAGACTGAACTGCGATGGGTAAGCAGGGGCACGTTAGCACTATTGAATTGGAAAGATGGGGCAAACAACCGTTCTGAACAATTCAATTAGATGCCCAGATGAAGCTGCCTTTAGTGATGCTCAAGATGATTCATACTTTTCCTCTTTGTTAGAGTAACAAAGTGCTTGTTGTGAATTAAGTTACTGCAGCAGTCTAGAGGCAGCTTGCTTAGCTGTTCTGTGTTGCACTGTAGCAGCATGCCTATCTCTGTTCCCTCTCAGCAATAGGTAACTTCTTCTGTAAAAAAAGTATTGGGCTGGCATTGATCTGGTTGATCTGTGTATTGGTTTTTTTAGTCCTAAATTGATAGAGGCTTTGCTTGTACGTAAGAGAGAGCCAAAGGGGAATGCTCAGTGAAGTCCAGTCTTATGATGCTAGAAAATGCTTTTGCTGTGCTTTCTCTTCAGTCGTTTGGGAACCCTTTCTTCATTTATATCGCCTCTGATTAGTAGGTGTCTTGCAGCTGTGGCACTTACAGTGCAAGTTGATATAAAGAACAGTTTAGATTTGGACAGTCTGCTGATGTCAGTGCTGGTTAAAGGTATGATTATTTTTGACAGCAGAAATCCCTAGCATGCATAGTATTAATATGCCCGTATCAATGGGAGGGATGATTTAATAGCTGGGCTGTGTTCTATCAGTAGCCTGCATTCAGTTCTGTGCCCTCATATAGGCTTCTGTTAGGACCTTTAGCAAAACTCTTGAGATATGGGCAGTTACTCAGTGGCCAGCACTACTGTCTGCAAGAAGATCAGTAGGTGACAATAGATAGTCTCATCACTCCCTCCTTCTCTTGAGACAAAAATCAGCATGAGGAAAGAGATAATGTGTGAACATTTGGTACGTTAACACTTTTAGCCCTTTAATGGTGATTTTTAAATAAAGTGATTAATAGCAGGCAAAAGGGTTTTTTTTCTCTACATAATATCTGTACCAGTGAAATTGTCAGCGCTTACTATTACTTAAAGTACCTTAATACTTTGCTTTCTTTAAAATAAGGCTATTGGGAAAGCTAGTGCTGAAATTGGGAACATGCTGTCTTTTGCTCTAAAACATCTGAAGCAGGATTTTGATTTGCAGACCAGGTGATATCCTAGAACTTGTATGTATGGGATTGTTGAAAATCTGACTTCACTGCAGTGTATCTGTGTTACGGATTTGGTCCTTTATATTTGTTTTCTAGTATCCTGTGCTTCTATTCTTGTTCTGTAACACTTTTTGCCTTGTTGAGTTGGGGCATTGTGAAATAAACGTCTTCAGCCCCAGAAGGAAAATGGATTGCAAATTACCAACTTCAGGACAACAGTTAAGGCAAATATGTTATTTCATCTGTCCGTTACTAAATATGACCACAAAAAGCATAAACCAACCAGCCTCATTCTGCTTTTGGAGCATAGGTTATACATTTGGTCAATAATTTATTCACATAACTTCTGTAGGACTGTTCTGGGCCTCTTAGAATAACAGCCAGTTCCATCTTATTTTTAGTACAAAAGTAATTAGGGCTTTGTTCTAGTAATATTTTGTTAACATGTTGCAACATGATGGAGTTATGGGCTTAATAAAAACACTGTATCAAAAACATCTCACATTCCTGTAGGGCTTGCAAAATCCAACAGTAGCCAGAAAAGACATAATTCTGGCTTGCTGGACAGACATTACTGTGTTGTATTTGACACTTATGGAGCTTTGTAATGAAAAAAGTATAAGTGGATTAACACTTAACTGCTACGGTGAAGTAAGTTTCTATAGCAACAGGGCAATGCAGGGTACAATTATTCAGAGTGCTTTTCTGTAATGTGTTGTTTTGGTTTTTTTTACAAGCAGTGAATTTACACTGTTGGACTAAAATATTCTTTTGTTATAGCAACGGATAATCCTGAGCTCTTGCTGCTGCTTTTTTTTTTTTTTCCTTTCCCCCTCCTAAAGGAATAACTTTTCTCTGTTGAAAAAGGGATGGGGAAACTTTCAAAGATAAATACCAGCATGGTATACTGATGGAAACTCAACCTACTACTACTTGCCTGTATATTATTTAGTATAATGGAGCTATAGTGGATATATTGTTATCCAGTATGAATTTCTACTTCACTTCTACCTGTTGACAAGTCTACATGAGACTGAACTTGCTCTAATTTAGTAATAATGATCCTATAGTAGCTTGCAAATTTCAAGTGAATCAATTTAGTTTAGTCCTAATGCTGATTCCCTGAGTCAGTCAGGCTTTTGGTTATCTTTCTTTGTATGTTTAAAGTCCTTGTATATTTTGTTTGTTTCAGTACTTGTGAATACGCTTAAAGAGAGGAATGTTCTACTTTAAGCTTCACTGTTAAAATTGGAAAAGATTAGGGTATTATCAAGGAACTGCAGATGTTGGGTTTTTTGCTATAAAACATGCTTGTAAAGCCAACTTCTGAGTGTTACTGTATTTTGATCTTTTTAAAGTTAGAAGAAATTAATTTTGAACAACTTTAGTGATGAAGCTACAGCAGCCTTAGTCTTTCAACAGGGAACTTAATTTTGGTGATATATTTTAAGGATACTTTGGATGTGTGATCACTTGAAAGAAAAAACAAATGCAGCAGTTCTGTCTCTGGCAAGCTGTATATACAGTCAACCTCAATGGACGATATTGATTAGTGTGCATATATTGTTAAAGTGCATTCTTCTGATGTCATAACAAAACTATACCAATGTTTTAGAGAAGAAAAAAAATAAGATTCAAAGCTAAAGTGAAAGTAATGGCTTTGAAGGTATGACTGACAGAACACTAGTCCAACAGGTCAGGTAACTTTTGTATGTGTGCATGGGGAGGAGATGAACAGTTCAGAGATGATGCTGTCATTAATTCATGCAATGTTTCCTGTTTGTTCCATGTTTTGGGGACCATCTAAAAGCAGTCTGCTAGCTCTAATTTGGATGAGTGTCACCTTTAACAGGTGTAATTTTCTAACCAGTTTTGCTTACAGAGCTGAGCCAATTTAAACAATTTCCGGGTGAAAGTAACTTACTAAGTGTTTAGTAAGTATCCCAACTGAGCCTGTGAACTGAATGAGAACAGTTGCTGAATGGTGCCAGAATGTGTGGGTTTACTTGGAATCCATTTGATATTTACAAACCTATTTCCCTTGTTTTAATTTGTTTCTTACATCTATTATATGCATCTTATCTTTGTTCAGTTCATCTGAATCATGCCTCATTCAGCAATAAAAGCAGATGAGAAAGGACTGATTATAAGTGTAGGCAACAGTGTGACTAGACTGTAGGAGTAGGAGGAGGAAATGAAAGGATCCACTGGAAGATAAGGAACAAGGAGATCAGAAGGATAGAAAGATAACTATTACTTTTTTACTTCAGAGCTATGAATCTGTTATAACTTACTAGATTGTAACTATTGAAAAAAGAGTTACAGTTAACTAAGCATAAATCTTAAGTGAACCTTGCAGAACTTAATTATGAAGTGTAGTTAAGGAAAGACGTAATTGTTACAGTGAACTTAATTTTCTCAGTTCCTCAAAAGTGACGAAACTAAATGTGTGCTTCAGTGCATTCCAATCTGTACAGAAGGTGATACATTTCTTACACAGCATGTGACAGTCTGGAAGTAGTATTGCACCATGAAGTCTATTCAGTGCCTGCGAATATTTGGTATGCTCTCTACTATTCTGAAATCAGTTGCTTTTTAATTCACCATATTCCTAAACAGTGAAAACTTCTGCTAAAAACCTTTTGACTGCCAGTGACGCCAGTGACAGCCAGGTATTTCTTAAGGCTTTATTCTTGATTGTATTCAGGTAGAGAAAAACATGCAAGAGTGCTGCTCAACACACAACTGCACCCTACCACCACTACCACAACAACAGAAAAACCAAAAAACACCAAACCAAAAAATGAGAGTTCTCAACTGCTTTAAGTTACTTTCAGTTTTAGCTTTTGAAATTCTGAGGTAGTAGACTTCTGTGTTAGGTAGTTTTTTTTCTTTTTTGTTTTACTTAAAGTAAAACATTGTCTCCCTGTAGTGGGAAAACTTTAATATATAACATGTATTATATAGACAGCTTTATTTGAAGTTCAAGGGGAGAATTGTAACTTAAGTTCATGTCCTTGTATGAACTGGCAATTTTAGGTTGATATAATAGATATTTTAACTGAGGGAGTTCTAGAACATAAAACTCATTCTGTTCTGGAATGGGAAGAGAATTAAAATGCTCAGTTTTTGATAACTTTTTACATATTTTACTGATTATGGGGACTGTGACAGCGGTTAAGAAGAGAGCTTCAAGTTGAGATCTTCTAGGAGTGATTGTGGAAACAATATTTTCATTGGTGACGTTGGGACAAAGAAGTAAGAGCACATACATGATGGCAAATTTCTCATTATAAAGTTGAGAGGCATCACCGTTTGTAATAAGAGTGTTTTATAAGGAGAAACAAGCTGCTATCGGAACAGTAACTGAAGTGAAAATCCATTGAAAAAAATACATAGTGAGGGAATTTTTGCTACAGCCAGAAAACGTTGAAAAGATGATAACCAGAATGTAATGTTGACTACAAGCTGAGCCAGCTTGTGAAGGCAGGAGGAGATAAATGCATTTCAAAGATGTATCAAATGAGGTTTACCAGTAGAAATAAGGAAATGTCTTTAGTGCCATTGTGTAAGGCATTGAAAAGATGGCTTTAATATTGTATGAAATTCTGGTTGTTTGTTTTGATGAAGGTGAATTTCAGCTCCTGCTGGTAGGAGAAGATGGTGTCTAATGTAAAACTGGAGAAAGAAAAGTGTGATTTTAATTAGCTGAGCGAAGCAATCACTATTTTTTTAAAGCTGTAAAAGGAAGAAGAGGAGAAAGGAGAGAATAAACAATACAAAACCTTCCCTCGATGCACGAGAGACGTTGCCAGATCTCCCAGAAATCCCAGTCACACAAAATTTACTATTAATTCAGAAGGATCCTGCTCTTTGACCAGCCCTGCTGTAAGCTATTGCTAATAGTTGAACTGCATAATGAAAATAACTGTGGTGTGAGGCTACAGACTCTATGGGAAGTACAGGATAGATTTTTAAGAAGAGGCAGAGCGTTTCATCCAGAAGCTTCTTAGAGCTGAGCCAGATGAACGGAATGAAGAAAATGTATTTATAGTGATTCAAATCCAACTACCTGTGTGGTACTCGATGAGGCTACCTTACTGGCTTTTAGATCCAGGAGAGGAAGTGTAAGATACTAAGGAGCTGGAGACAGTAAAGTCCAATGACAGAATGGAAGTACAGCTGACTTTCCAGGTATCATGGAAAGAGCTTGCTATGTTTTATGGTGAAAAGGGAAACTTCAGAGGGGGTTTATTTTGTGTTTTAGGTATTCTTGGAGATGGTTCTCTGTATTTTAAGTCTACATTCATATAGCAGGCATTGAGAGTGAGAACTGTTTCATCCTATCTTTAACCATGAGCAGAGTAAAGGATTAGATTTTCTTGAATAGTAAAATCAGGTAATAGTGTGTTCATGAATTTATTGTAAAAAGAGTTGACTAGCCAACCCTTACTACTTTTTTTTTTTTTTTATGATATGGGGCAGCGAGACTGAAAAAACTAAGTAGTAAGCCTTTTTTTATTTCAAGTTTTTTTATAAAATTTTAGTATGCTGAGGTATTTGGTATGTTTTCTGGGAATTAGGAAAGATTCCATGTGTTTAAAATGGATGTTCTCTTATTTATGATCCTGTATTTGAGATAAATGCTTGAAGACAGATCTCTCTTCAAAATGGAAAGTAAGAGAAGCTAGCAACTGTGGCTTGGCTTTGCCCTGCTAATGTTAATCCTAGAACTTCAAGTAAATTAGCCAGTTACCTGACCTGTCTTGCACCAGAACAGTTATCCACCAGGGTGCAAGTTTTAATGTATGGAAACTGTCTTTCTTGTTCAAAGGCACTCTTGGAACAAATTTTCCTTTCTGACATGAATGCAAAGTCTTGATTCACAGGAGAGAAGATAGTGTCAAATATAGGCTCTTTGCTATTCTAATGTAGCTCCTTATATATTGAATATACCCTGTTTCTCGCATCTGAGTGCATTCTCTTTGTTTGGTAGTTATTTATGCACATCTTTGGCATGAAGTTTTCCCATTACCCTCACATCTTAAACAACAGCAGAAATCCTTTGAGGTTTGTAATAGTTTAATAAGGTGATTCCTCCAGTATAAGAATTGCTTGCTTCACTCCGGGATACATTAGGGTGTTAATGTATCTTGATCAATATGCAACACTAAACAGTTAAACAGAGTTTCGAGTAGAAGCTCAGCCTGCTTGGTTGCCATGGCAAACACAGTAGGAAATTCATGCCAAAGTTTGGAAACTAAGATACGCGAAAGAAAACTTGTAAACTGAAATAATCACTTTGGAGAGCAAATGTAGCTGTTTATAATGTATTAGAGTCTGTTTTCCAAAGAATACTGTTTTAAAATCCTATTTTATCAAGCAAATCTTAATTGTCAGGTCAGAGTTTTACACAAAGCAGGCAATATTCACAAGCAGGGATGAGTGACATTCTTTGTTGGCTTGCCCTCTAACTGTAAGGGCAGTGAGTGAATAGAATAGCCTCTTGGAGACAGATAAATTGCTTAAGTACTGTAATGAAGGTTGACATGTTTTCAGTGGGCGATGTCTTATTTAATAGAGGCGACCAGGATAGAGAGAGTCTCTCTCTCTCTCTGATCATATGTATATGATCTAGATATATTCAATAATTTGTCTATGCTCATGATTATATATGTTGTATTTTTTTAATGATTTGTGTATGTTAAAGATCTTGCAGTATTTCATTCACTTTCCTGCAGTCTTAAGCCTTGCCAGCTGTAATAAAGATCTGTATGTTGGTATTTTATTGGTGTGATTTTCAGTTTGATAGGTTCCCTATTTAATCAGCTGTCTGTGAACACAGTATTTCATATTGCAGTATGTCAGTATATTGTGGCAAAATTACATGTGACTTGCTGTACAGTTTTCCGTAGGTGTGGTCACATGCAAATCATGCAGTTATTTTTCTCTTTCTGAGTGTAAATTAGTATGTATATTTACATGCATCTTTTCCAAAATTTCATTCCCCAAATCACAGAATCAGTTTGGTTGGAAGAGACCTCTGGGATCATCAAGTCCAGCCTTTGCCCTAACACCACCATGTTGACTAGCCCGTGGCACTAAGTGCCACATCCAGTCTTTTCTTAAACACCTCCAGGGATGGTGACTCCACCACCTCCCTGGGCAGCCCATTCCAATGCCTAACAACCCTTTCTGTGAAGAAATGCCTCCTCATTTGTAGCCTAAACTTCCCCTGTCGCAGTTTGAGACTATGCCCTCTTGTCAGCTCACTAGTTGCCTGGGAGAAGAGGCCAACCTCCACTTCGCTAAAGCCTCCTTTCAGGTAGTTGTAGGGAGCGATCAGGTCTTCCCTCAGCCTCCCCTTCACCAGGCTAAAGCTGGGGAAAGCTGTTACACAGAAAGGCCAGTCTGTGGCTTGAGAGCGACAACTACTTCTAAAAACTTCCTGAAGATCGAGGCTAGAGTTGGACACTGAGATTGTGTGCATTTACCCTAACATGTGACTCAACCTCATCACTTTATGCATTGCATAATCTGGATTGGAGATTATGTTAGATAGTTGGAGGCTAAGGGAAAGCATTTTAGGTTATTATTGAGAAACTCTGATTTATTTGCCTCTGCCTTTATAGCATATGGTGTCTTGGGAAGGAAGGCTTGATGTCCTGATAACTAGGAAGTGGTGTTACTGGAACATGAAAAGTTGGAGGTGATGGAACAGTTTAATATTAGGCTGAAATGGTGTTCAGGAGTTTTCATGAGTTTTAAGTATAAAGAGGCTGCAGGCTTGTTACAAGTAGTAACTGTGATATTGAATTACAGGTTAGTCTGTGGGTTTTTTCTGACCTCTTTAAAAAGGACTTACTAATCACTTTATAATTGAAATGAAAGTAGAATGTGAAAACATCTAGAAGGTTATACTAGGGCCTAACTCAAAGGAAAGTAAGAACTTGGGGGCCACAGGAAGAGATGAACTGTGCTATTGATTAGCCACAATAAATAAAACTTTAAATAGCTTTCATCCCAGTAAGTGTAACGTGGTATTTTATAGTTCTGTGGTAGTTCCATAACTTCAGGAAGAGAGATAAAGGAGAAAAGCAGCAGAAATTGAAGGTGGACTAATTTGACTAACTGGCAAGAGGCAATTCTGAGAAACCTGGGAGATGCAGTTATGCTAGGTGAATAAGCAGGAGTGTTTGTTCCCACTAATCTTTTGGTGGCACGCAGTGGAGGAAAAAACTTGAGTCAGTTTGGAACAACTACACAAAAAGAAGTGGGGATTGCTATAGATGACTGCCTTCATTGATCAATGCTTGAGTCCTAACTTTTCTTTATTGTAAGAAATAGACTGGGGAAGAATATTAGAAACAGGGATGGAATAAATCATATTGCATTCTATAAATCAATAAATCCATCTATAAGTGTTCATAAAGGTCTTAAAAAAAAGATTATTACAAAGAGATTCAGAGAAATGGTGAAAATTGTGATAGCTGAAATTACATGGAAATACTGAGAAGGATGAGACTGCTTATTCTATTAAGCAATATAAGTGCTGTGTATATAAAGGAATGTTAGATGTCATTGTCTCTTTCTGGGAACAAGAAGATACTCAGTAAAATCGGAGGGAAACAAAACTCAGAGCTGATACTTTTTTACACATATTTAACTTTATCAGCATGTCTTGCTTCAGTCGTCGAAGTAAATAATGAACAGAAAGTGGATGTTAAAACAAAATCTGGCAATATTTACGATTCCATGCAGTAGTGAATGCAAAAAAATCCTGTAAAGGGTTATTAAACTTCCATATTTGCAATTTAAATGGCTTTCTGAAAGAAATCTAGGATGGACAATAATCCATTAATGGGGTTAACTTCTTGAAATTCCTTCTGGAACATGTATCTGCCTGCTGTTGAAAAATGGTATTGGAGTAAAAAGTCTTGGGATTGTAGTCCAGTTCTGCAGTCCGTGATTTTGAAGCATGTATGTGCCATGACTTGTTAAATCTATGTCTTAATTTTTAAGCCAGTGAGGGAGAGACCAATGTGACCTGTCACCTGTGGTTTATTAATAGCTGTGATATATCATTATTTTGAACTTAAAACTGCACAGTGAGATCTCTTTCTTACATATGTCCTTAAAAAGAGCTGAGTAGGGGGAGAAGAGGAGTATGGTGTCTGCATCGCACGCAGGACTTATGTGATTCTGAATAGGTTTCTGTTGGAGAGATTTTTATCCAGCAGGCTGAGCTACAGCTGAGCCAAAATTCTGAAGACTAGCCATTAGGAAGAGACAATAATATCATGCCTTCTTTTCCCTTCTTCCCATTAAAAAAAAAGCAACTAATTGCTTAAACCAAAATAGAATATCTAATTCAGTTCATGTCTGTTGGGAGTGTGTGATACAGTGACTGTATTCAGAGTTGTTGGGAGTTTAACCAGCCTGTTTACAGGTTTAGTGTCGCCAAATGCATAACACTGAAGTCAAAGTCTTAATTTTTATCTGAATTGATCATGTCATTAACTGACACCCACAATAAGGTGAACTTTGCAAAAGGAACTGTGAAATACTGCTTTTGTTAGCTGTTGTTCAGTGTGGGTTTCTGGGTGATTGTTTAGACACTCAAGAACAAGTTAAAGTTCTTGTGCTCTTTCTGTATCATAGTAATGCAGTATTGTGCAAAGTGTGATTTAAAGGACTGGAGCACTTCTAGGGAGGAAAGAGACAGGTTTTCTTCTGCAGGTATAATAAAAAATAACTTTAAGTATATAGAAATGAACACCTTTTGGAAGGTTAAGTTGCAATGTCATGTGATGTCCCTGAAGTTTTACTGATTTGATTATAGTGCAGATGAAGGTTGCTCAAGTTTCTTGGAGTGCTTCCAGTCTACTTCCTGGAGTGAGTTGGCTGTTCGGTTTCTTTTGGAGACGCTAAGCTCACAGGCCTTCTCAGGACTGACCAGAACTTGCTCTGGAGAGCTGTGCTGGGGGTTGTGGTCGATTTCACTAGGACACTTTAGGTCTGACCCGTCTTTTTGAACAGCACTGTCACAAGCTGTATGTTCTGGTATTCCACTCAAAAGGAGCAGTGTCAGCATGGGTGTAAGTTTTACCAAATGACTAATGCGTTGAATTGAAAATGCTTTTAAGTTTCTAAAGGAACAATTTCAGTGACTTCAGACCTCTGTTGGGTTGTGACAGATGGAGGCAGCAGCAGTGTTCTCTGCTGAGAAGACATGGGAGGTATTTTTTGTGTGGAGGGGTTCAAAATCTTGTTTCGATTTCTGTCAACCTCCCTGGCCTACAGGAGTTCAAATGTGTTAACATTCCTGTCCTACTTTAATGCCCTTTGCCCAGTCTTACAGAGAAACAAAAGGTAAGTTGGTTCTGTATGCACCTGTGAAGTGAATGGGGATTTGCAAACAAAAAACGGTTTGTCTTTTTTGGGGAGTCTGCCGTTCTGGGTTTTTTGAAGTCTTTTTAAACAATGATGTCCACTTTTTGTAAGGTTATATGTAGACTGGTGCTTTCACCTTAGATGAGTTCCAGTAGGATGTGCGGGTCTATACTGTAACCAGATAAATATTTTGGTTTATAGCCTTACTAAAATGGAGTTAACATTGTTACGGTAAATTGTAAATCACACAGTCCTTTATGCGTATTTTTTATGGTGTTCACATGCACTTTCTTGATCTTGCCAATTATATAACCATTGGTTCGAGTTAATGTCATGTAGATTTATTTCAAACCAGTGTGTGCTCTTTGCTCTGTTTGAATGCTTAGAATAATTCTTCTGGAAACAGAATATGATTATTTTATTGGATGCTTCAGAAAACTAAACTGATCTTTGCCTAAATACGGATTTATGTCCAGTTGCCTGGACTAGAGCTTTTATCTTAATGTGTGTGGTTGTAGTTGTCTGCTGTACGAATAAATGCTGAAATCTTGTTAAGTAATGCTTTTCTCCTTTCAAAAGTCATGTATGTCTTGAATCGCCCCAAGTGGAAGTTAAATCTAGAAGGAAGAAGAATATTAAGTAGCTTCCCAAATTTGCGAGTGGCTTTGTACAAAATTGATCTTTAAGACTTTATGGATGAATTGTGTGGAACACTTGAAAAAATCAGGTTAAATAAAATTACTTGGTGTCCCTATTTTACTAACAGAGCTGTTCTTACATAGTATCCTAGAAACTCTGTCACATGCCTGAAGTGTTCCTGTTCAGCATTTAATCAAATGCTTTATAACTTATAAAAAACCTTCTGCAAAGATACAGGAACCCGTTTATGAGGAACAGTGTTGTTCAGGAGAGTAAATGTTCTGATCAGTGGAAATAAATCTTGAAATGCTTTTGTTAGGAGTGGGTATAAACGGAAATTATTTCAAACTTTAAGTGAGATCATCCAAAATATTTGTGTGTTAGAAAATGTATATCAGAAGATATGCCACTGAAACCAAATTAATAATCATCATGTCTTGAAGATCAGGATCTTAAGATTTATGAAAATAAAAATGGCACAAATTGGCAGCTACACTTTCTGGGGACTTTCTAGAGAAAGTAAGGTATAGACAGATACCTTAATGAAAAGTCTTTGAGGCAGTATGTTAAAAGTAGCAGATTCTTTTTTTCCTGCCTGCTAATTGTTTTTGTCCCAATTTCTTAGTTCTTAATTTTCAAATTTCATGTTGTCCAGTGCAGCTTTCATCCCTTTCTCGTAGGTTCTCTTGCCTTCAATTAGAGAGGAATAAGGGAAAGTGAATGCGTGTGCTTGTGTTAGTTCATACTTGCCCTTGTATTAATTGGCAGCAAATCCAGCATTAATTGCGCTCTTGTGAGTGTTAAGCTATTGGTGTTTCAATTCATGGAGTTGAAAGATCAGCCAAATTTTAAAAGCAAAACTAAAAGTGAAGTAATAGTTTTCTTGAGGTTTACAAATGTGACTTTAATATAAAGCAGGTGCATTGAATGCAGTGTTGCAGAGTAAAGGCCTAAAATTTCCCTGGCATTAATGGCTTTGCAAGGCCATTAAAATCAGTCTGTGTGTACCCACAAAACACCTCTTACACAACCCTTAAAGCTAAGCACATCACTTGGGTATGGAAAAAGCTGCTCTTGCTTATTTAAGAAACTGTCCTTACGTTTAAGAAACCTGTTGTAGCTATGTATAAATAGGACAACTTTACAAATGGTTATTGTCTGTTGACCTTTTGTAGAATCCTAAAAAGAATTTATACTTTTTTTTTTTTTTTTTAAAATCTTTTAG